>NW_017264850.1:0-93434 GCF_000149955.1 Fusarium oxysporum f. sp. lycopersici 4287
TCTATCTCGCCCTATCTTTTTTTGCGAAGGACTCCGCCACGACGGCACTTCCGAGTGACGCTGCAGGCGAGATGAACCACGCCGTGATGGCTCGGCATAACCCCATGGTACCATAAGATGGGGACTTTGCGCAGCCAATATTACCGACCAAGCTGCCGATGAGGGAGATGAGAAAGATCGGGCGGCGGCCGTAGGTCTGTCCAAGTGGTCTCCAGAACAACGGTGCGGCTCCAAGAACAACGATGAAGAGCGATGTAAGATAGCTAGCGCGCTGAACACTGATGTGAAAATCCTCGGCAATATCGACAAAGCCCGACTGGATTGCCGCGGCAGAGAATGTTGCCATCATAGAGTGGAATGACACGAGGAGTAAGTTCACCGTTCTCTGTGAGTGCGGAGGATGAATCAGATATCCATCTCTTGTAGGTGCTTCATGGGGTTCGAAAATATACCTTCCATTTCGGATGGTCGAAAGTCTCGACATTATCATCCAAATTTCCTACGTCGACAGAGTTGTTCTCATCCTGTTCATGTAAATGTTAATAAAACGACGATGCAAATTCAAGGGATTGAAGCATACTACTTACATGTTGCTCGGAGTGATCTACCACTGGTTTCGCCATGGTCTTATCGCCTCAGGGGGAGAGTCTGATGCAATGTCTTGGAACTGCCAGATAGTCAGTACTGGTGGCAATGATTGAACAAGACTTAGATTTAGACACTCTTTATAAGACGAGACCCCGGAGATTCGAGACCCCATACCGCATCTTGCAATGCAGAATGGAGGCAGTGATCTACCCCTGAGCGGATACTGACCAGTCGGAAGCTGATAAGCCGGTGGTAGGAATCTCAAGTCTGGGGAACCGGGGTAGACTAATAATCTATCTGGGGAACTGGACTCTCCCCGCATTTGGCTTCAGAGCTACGTAATCAAACGGCTATATCGGCATCTTTCTAGCAGCAAAGCATATGGTAGGGGATTACAACATAGCTCTAACGGAAAACATTCTAGCCAGAAACCAGGGATCTATCTGGCCGGACATATTGCTCCCGAAGGTTCGGAAACGCAAGGCGAGGAGAGGTATCAAGTATGCCACCTGCGGTGACACCTATCTGGCTGCATGCACTGGATACTACGCCACGACAGGCTTCCAGTCAGTTGGGAGGTGGTATGAGTCTATGAGATAATGGCTTCGATGTATTCAAAAAAAAACATTTTCAATGGAGATTTAAGTTCCTAAACCTTGTTTCACTATAGTAACACGATGGGCTAAGTGTTTGATTGGAGTCTTGCCTCGATTGAAATTGGTTACTTTTGTACCATGATGGAAAATACACAATATCGGATCTAGTTCCCTCCTACCCATTCATAATTCTGAGTTTTGCCTGTGATTTGTGGCCTAAGAGCCATGCCATAATCTCCTCCATTGGGCATCCTTAGCAGAGTGTGAATGTGAAATCTTTTCGGCTCCTTATTGGTTAAGAAAACGCCCGAGTGATGATCGAATTCGATGATGACTACAGGGCTTTGAAGACGATAGTAGAAAGGGTCGTCATCGTTGAAGCCGCCAATCCAGCAAAAATAAGTTTCATGATACCAAGAGCGGATTTGTGATAGACGACGTCTGCGTGCCTGCTCGGGGAGATATAGCAGGTATTCCGAAGCAATTTGAGTAACGAGATCCTGCAGTTCTATCGGTAGGTCGGAAACATGAACACCTTCATATGGGACAACTCGGTTATCGCGATATGCCCCGCAGAGGTGTCGCTGATCATCGTGGTTCCAGCGGCCTCGGGGCATCGCTGGGTCCCTCATTAGCCGGTATATCTGCGCGCGAGACTGGAATTCTTCAGGAAGGCTCTGCATAAGTTGGAGCCCCAAGCTCTCTTCACGTCTCATGATCTGCGTGCCGCTGAACTGGCCTTCGTCAATAATGTTTGGTTCGGCGCCTGTAAACCAGGGCGAAAGAATCATCTGCCTTTTATAGAAGAAGGCGTTTAGGCAGAGGTGATGACCATAGAACGAGAACCCCCAAGGACTTTCCAAAGAGACCGAACCAAAGAAAGCAAAGTTATAAGAAAACTCATTCATGATGGTTGGAACCTGGATAATCTCGCCTAAGAAGCCGTTGATACGCATAGCGGCAACGGCCTTCTCATAGCCCTCGGGAGATAGTGAAGCCTCTAAAAGCCCCATAGCTGCTTCGCGGAGATCCTGGGTTATCTCGTCGAGACGAATGCCCTTTGGGCTTAGCAGAAACTCTGGATTTGACCAAGTCCTCCATTCCGGAGAGTCAATGTGATAGTGAGAGTGTGTCTTTTGCTCTTGTGTCATCTTAGAGATGACCAAGTTGGCTGCTCTCACTATCTGTTTAATTGGCACATCATCGTCTTCAAGCTTATACAGGTCTCCCCTAACATTGCCTAGGGTAGTTTGCAGATCAGTATAACCGGGCCTTTCTCGGCAAATATGGCTTGTTACCAACCGTCGTTTGTCACGCCCTTGTACGGCTCGGTAAGTAGCTCTTTCCAATGCAGATACAACCCGTGGAGCCAAGGGGGATTCCCGTTCTTCTTGAAGGCGTCTGCATATTCATAAGCATCTTGCTTGCGCATAGACGTGAATCTGTCAATGCTTAAATCAGGAATGAACTCGCGAAAGGGAGTTTGATGGGTATCTGTGAAGACGTTCTCATTGCTTGGAGACATTGTCTATTAAGATTGGGGGCTGGTTGGAAGTTGACTTGTGATGTGAAGCTGTCGTACTAGGTCAAACCGGATGACTTTACATATTCCCTACCTAAATACATATACTTCCTTCAATTAGTCAAGCGCGACTCCAAAACATCCCGGTCGTCCAATCGGAACGAAGATAACCTGCCCCAGCTCAGAGTCGGGTTCGGGTAATTAAATTTTGATTGGATGAGCCCAAATTTTCCTTCCTACTACTCCAAGCATGGGAGCGGAATGCTGTTGTAATCGGCGACAAATAAAGAGGGCAACAATTGTTGTCAGAACTCTGAGCAACCCGTTCACGACAACAAGTTCCCAACTCAAGATGTCTGCAAATCTGTTCAAACGTGAGTTTATTGAACAAGCGAAATATCCAGTTCGTGAACATTCTGACCAATGCAGGTCTTGTCCGCTTTGCGCCGAGATCAAACACTTCAGGTATCCTAATCGGACAGCCTGTGAAAGACGAAATTGATGTCGGTTTGGCTCTCCGTAATGACACTGAAGTCCAGGTCGACGTCTTTTCAGGAACGTCAGTTTTAAATCCTGGCCAGAGCACTGGAAAGGTTGAGATCATTCACAAGATATTCTCGCCGCTGGCGGCTAACGAAGTTGGCACTATTCGCTGCATCGGGTTAAACGTGAGCAGCTCTTGACTTGTCAGATGGATGCAACAGACTACTTACACTATTTGCATTTAGTATAAGCGACATGCGGACGAAGTGTCAATGGAGCTGCCGCCAATCCCCACAATGTTTATGAAGCCGAGTACCGCGCTTGGAGACCCCTGGCCAACGCCGACTCTTATTCCTAAGATTTCGCAGAAGGACGGTACTAGTGACTTTGAATCAGAACTCGCTGTTATCCTTGGTAAGACCGCCAAGAATGTCTCGGAGGCGGAGGCAATGGAGTACGTTTTGGGATATTCTGCGTGCAATGACGTCTCAAGTCGTGAAAGCCAGCTTGCCCAGAGCCAATGGAACTTTTCCAAGGGCTTCGACGGTGCTTGCCCAATCGGTACGTGATCCTTTCTCTGCTCGGAGTTCAATACATGTTTGATACTGACCGCCGGCATAGGGCCGACACTTGTCTCTAAAGACTTGGTTCCAGATCCTACCAAGTTCAGGATTCGAGGATCGAAGAACGGAAAGGTCATGCAAGAATCCGAGCTTGAGTAAGGTTTTCGTCACTGGTTAAACAGATCTCTTAAGCTAATGTCGGGCTGCAGTGACCTGATCTTTGGGATTCCCCAGCTCATTGCCTTCCTTTCGCAGGGCACCACTCTGCCTGCTGGCACGGTCATTATTACAGGAACCCCTGCAGGAGTGGGTATGGGAAGAACACCTAAGGAGAGACTTGACGCTGGAGACGAGTTCCATGTTGAGATCCTGCCGCATATTGGTACCTTGGTTAGTATATTCCAGAACGAATGATCGCTTGGAATGGTAGCATGACAGGCAGACACACATCGAACTAAGCATAGCCTTTCTGTTTCTGGGCTTTTTATATTATAAAACATGACATCCTAACTTTAGTGGAAAGAACATCTGAATAATCCATAATTGTCATTTCATGTCTAATCTAGTTTATGAGTCGCTATCCAGAACACTTAAAATTGGCAATATTTGATGTAATAGAAGGCTCACCGTTCTTTTGTTATTGAAATATAATGTTGTATAAGTGTTTGCATAAGTCGTCAATTGTTGCTGTTATTTTTATGAAAAGAAAACTCTCATAAAGATCATCTAATAATAGTACCGTCATGACTCTGGCTTCAACTATCCAATAATAGAGGAAATTGTTCCTTTAGATGCTCAACTACAGCCTGAGGTCCACCCTCGACCTGCAACCCCTGAGGTATAGCGTATGTCTTGATTCCAGGGATGATAGATTTCGCTGTCTCCCTCATCTCGGTACTCTCTTCCTCCGTCCACATAGAAGCGCAGCACTACAGGATATTAGCAATGAATTGGAAATGAAGTTGTGGTGGCTGTCAAGATACGCACAAGAATGTCTGGCTTGAGCTCCTTCACCTTAGATGCTACCTCGCTTTTATCTGAAACGCTTGTCAACATCGCCTCTAGGATTATCTAACCATCCAGTGATGCGTCCCTGCCAAACGTACCAAAGCAATTGCCAACATGCTCGATTCTGTAGCGAGTCTTGAGTTCCTCAACAACTTGGCCAATGACCTTCTTGGCTCTCTCAGGCACATTGTTGACAGTGAGAAGGCGGAAGGTTCTGCTGGGAGTTGATGCAGACATGATGAGAGAAAATGGCTTTTAGATCTTTGAAAAGATGGGGGGAGTGAAAGGCTTCTTTTGGGTCAGATATTATACACGCCAAGCCCACGTGCTACAGTGTTGTACTCCACTTGAGTCTACCCTAAAGAGGCTTCTGGGACTTGAACGTTCCGGCGATATCATGTCACCAAGGTCCGGCCCCGATGTCGGGAGCCATTTCGCTTCCCTGGAAGCATAGAATGGGAGACTGCTGAGGGAGTCGGTTTCCGAGCCGCGCGTACCTGCGGAGAGATGGCTAGCTTCGTTGTGCATGCTGACGAGGTTCCCATTGGCCGTCGGGTAGACTCAAGCCGATTGGCTAGGAGCCCACAACCCGGAGGCTACCCTGTCGCCCCAGATAAATTCATTGACCAGAAACCCGAAAGTCGCTATCGGAATTCGACAAGTAAAATTTGGATCATACGTAGTATTTGTTCCGTTCAACCGGGTAGAGTAAGTGACCTCTAATTACGCGCTCAAATCAACGAGCGACTCTCTATTCCCCATGACTAACTGTTGCAAGCAGATACCAGACCCCCCATCAACGCTTTTCCCACTAAGCCTCCCGCGTTCTCCCAACATAAACCATCCATTATTCGATTGAGTTGGTGTAATTTGATCTCTCAATCAAATTCGACACTTAGTACCTATCGTCAGAGATACACCAGCATGTCTCTAATAGACTCTCGAGTTGTTATCGTCGGTGCAGGCATGGGCGGCCTGACCTGCGCGTTAGCGCTGGCAAAGAAAGGGTTCAAAGACATTGAGGTCTACGAAAGTGCTTCTGATCTAGGATTCGTTGGCGCTGGTATCCAACTGGCTCCTAACCTAGTTAGAATCCTGACGCGTCTGGGGTGTTGGGATTCTGTAGGGGCCGAGGCAACAGATGTCAAGGAGACCAGCATCAGGGGTGAGTGAAAATGCACCTTTTTGGAAATGGGTCGTTACTGAAAACTACTTGCACAGATGGCGCTTCTAATAGGGAGCTGACACATGTCTACATGCCCGACATTCGCAAAAAGTATGGGTATCCCCATTGCACGGGACACCGGGCTTCCTTGGCCGGAAGTCTCTACGAGGGTTGCAAGAAGGAATCTGGCATTAAATTCAAATTTGGACATACCCTCCAGAGCGTTGATACTTTCTCGCCAGATGTCAAGTTTACCGTCAAGCCAAGGGACGGCGAGGCGTACCAGGCCACTGCGGATGTCTTTTTGGCAGCGGATGGCATCAAGTCCGTTGCACGCAGCGCACTCCTCTCGCAAGCCGGAGTTGTCATGGACACTGAAGATACTGGACAGGCTGCCTACCGTGTTCTTCTGTCTCGGGAGGACATGGCTTCCGACCCCGAGATGATGGAGCTCCTAGACAGTAATCAGGTCACTCGATGGATTGGTGAGAAGCGACACTGGATCGCCTACCCAATTGCGTCCCGTACCATCTACAACATGTCATCCATCCAACCTGACACGAATTTCGCAGACGCGCCATCCATGACTTATACAACCAAGGGCTCCAAGAGCGCCATGCTGGATGTCTTCTCCGACTTTTGTCCTCTTATCCAGCGTATGCTGAATCTCGTCCCGGACGGTGAGGTCTGCGAATGGAAATTGCGCTCGCACAAGCCCTTACCCACGTGGAGCTATGGTTCTCTAGCCTTGATGGGCGATGCATGCCATCCCACCCTGCCCCATCTCAACCAGGGAGCGGCACAAGCTGTTGAAGACGCCGTTGTCCTAGCCGAGGTGCTTGCCAGAGTACCTGTTAGGTCACCCGAGGCCATTAACAGGAGCCTCAAAGTCTATGAGCTGCTGCGCAAGGATCGCACGACGATGCTCGTTGACCTCGCAGCGCAATCCGGAAAGGCTCTCCATCTCGGCGAAGGAGAGAAGAAGGCGGAGCGCGACAGACTGTTTGCTGCAAATAAGACCAATGGCGGCAAAGTACCGGATAAGTGGGCGTCGCCAGAGGTGCAAGAGATGATCTATTCACATGACTGCATCAGTTTAGTTGCCGAGAAGTTTGATGAGCTGTATCGTGAGCTCGAGACTAAGCCCAGCGCGTGACAAGTTCTTTTATTTCAGTTAGTTTACATTAAATGAACCCTAGTACATCAAATTCGTTTGGCCCAAAGTTTGGCCCTAACCAGTTCCCATAAATTAGGTCATTTTCGTTGACCTGTGTAAAGAAATCGATGCTATCATCCAAGATGAGACTGGGCCCGCTCGTACTGCCATTCTCCACTGTTGGTAGTGTTTGGCCGCTTGGAATCCCCCGTGCACCCACTGGGATCGTGTCCGCTGGCTCGAGTTCTGCTGCTTTATCGCCTGGTCCTAGTGCTATCAAGGTCAAGATGTTAGTAAACAATAATTATCACGCGAAGAAGGCCTTGCACATAGACTCACACATTCCTCTTAACAGCTGAACATATCGAAATATACGGCGATATGCGTTGATGCTCATAGCACTTGCCACACCGATTGCCTTCAAAGTGCCCAGACACTCATTCAACAACTCATCCATTGAGTTCACAGACGAGACTTGTTTCGTGATGAATTCTGCACCTTGGCATCCCGAGGCAAGCCAGAAACCGAAAACGTGCAATGTGGTTGTTAAAGCTGGGGCAACTCTTGGTTAGAAGGGGCTATGATATTGGTTCACAGGCGTCCTCACCACAATAGTTGCAAGTCCACCAGATCGCATTCTCTCGAAAGAATGGTTCTTGCCTTTGTAAAATGTCGCTGATCAGTCGGTGGAGCTCTAATACATGCTGGAAATCGGCTTTCAGTATAGCGGCAATATTATCTCGCAGGAGCTCTGAATCGCAATCTGGTGATTTCCTGGTGATTGAGCGCAGCACGGCTACGAGAAGAGGCCCGCATGTCATCAATTGCGTTCGGTAATAATAGATCGCGAGCAATATCGTGGGTCGAGATGCTTTGAAGTTAGCAGGCGACCAGGCATCGCGGTCTGCGATAGTCTCCAGGATTCTAGATGGCAGGGCGTTTTGCCGCCAACGGCCCATCTCTAATGAAAGCTTGGTAGTCTTCTCCAAGAGCTCGTGTAGGCTGAGAGGAGTCACAGGACTCATGTTAGAATCGTGAACTTCCTCCAAGGCTCGTCCCATAATCTGATGTAAAGTTCTTGGTTCTGTCAGTCACGTTGTGCTCTTCGTTCAAAGGAATATTCTTACGTTAGGTCGCGGAAGTGATCTACCATGCTATTGCGATAGGACGAATCGATGTCATCAACATAACTCTTGGAAGAAAGCAGTTCCACAAGTTCCATACGAACGTGGGATGAAGGTATTAAACAAGGCTGACCGAGAGCGGAAGAAACAATTCTGCTTATTATTAACAAGATTGACTCCGTGTAGTTATCTACATACTAACCTATCCTGATTCACCACGGCAAACCAAAGCCGGGATTTGAGCTCTTTTTCTTCAGGCACATTATGACTGTAAGAAATCGGAGCATGAAGTCCCAATTGATAGGCGACTTTGACTGAAAGACAGTGAATTGTCAAGCTTTC
Source organism: Fusarium oxysporum f. sp. lycopersici 4287 (assembly GCF_000149955.1). Lineage (NCBI taxonomy): Eukaryota > Fungi > Ascomycota > Sordariomycetes > Hypocreales > Nectriaceae > Fusarium > Fusarium oxysporum. The sequence continues at coordinate 8,548 of NW_017264850.1, forward strand.
AGTAGAACGTTGGCTGTTCTGCTGATACAGAGCCAGGAGCAAAAGCGTCTGAACTGCCAAATATCAGTGATTTGTAAGTCTCATTTGTGGACAATGCTACACACGTAACCTCGAGCTCGACACGCAAAGCGCTTCAGGATCAAGTAAACCCAATGTCTGGCGGTAGTACGTCTCTGGTGAGTGCTCCTGGGTAACAGACAGGGCGAAAGCAAACACTATGTTGAGTAATGCCAGCATCGGCCTTATTGATCTCGGAGTATTGCCAGCTCTGTTCAACACCTCATCGAGACCGGATATCAAACTAGCTTCACTGATGTAAGGAAGCAGGCTCCCTACAGTGTCAGAGAATTGAATTATCCATCTAACAGCGATTTGACGCTCAGGAAGCAAGTCAGTGCCAACACGATCAGTACCATATCCTGGAACTGAAGAGGAAGGGGGGTCTGGTAGTGGACCGTATTCCGTGTTAGCCTGACTATTCCGGAGACGCTCAGGATGGAGGAGAAGGCCGGAACTCGTCCCAACTTTGGTAACGATTTCATTTAGAGACCAGAAGATTGCATGGTTCGAGCTCGATCCTAGGATGTGATTAATAGACTGTGACCCAGAATCAGAGTGAGTAGCGCGTATCTACCAAAGTAGCATGACCCGGATGGACGATCAAAGACACCAGCTGCCAACACATCAATTCGCGGCTCCGCTTGTCGACTGAGATTCTCTTGGACACTGCATGTTGGTCGCCGAACTGAGCTCACACTCGCCGGTGTATGCACGGCGCCGCCTTCTCCTGTGGGTGTTCCAATTGACTGAAACGACAGTTGTTCTTGTTGCTCCAGCGTGATGCACGATGATCCCGCAGTTGATTGCTGCTGGGGTTCTCTGGCACTGTTTCTTGACCCTGAAGTTGCCCTATCTCTCTTGTCAGAATACCCAGCCATCAACAAGCAACACAATGCGCAGAGCTACAAGACTGACCGACGTTCTGCTCGGCGATTCAAACGTTTATCTCCTCCAGTATGAGAGTAGACACAGACCAGATTGTGCTTCTCACATCTTTGGCATCTGGGGTTACTACTGTCGCACTTACGATGCCATTTAGCTACTTAAGATGAAAGAGCAGACCATGCATATGTTCTCTTACCTTGGATTTGGATTGCCGACATGGGTCACATGCGATAGCAGCGCGTGGTCTTTTCGTCACTGAACGGCTGCTATAATTCATTGCGCGGCTTGGACGCCCGAGTGCATTAAGGAACGAAGAGCCCTGCAAAGGAGCGAGCGGGGGTCTGGCCTCCAGCCGAAGATTCGCGGGTGAGTGTTGATCCGCGTCGCCCCACTTCGCCACCGTGTAAACGACGATGCCTAGCAGCCCTATCTCTAGAAATCCTATTTCCTGCCGTTGTCCGGGTTAGACGTCATGAGTATGGATTGTTTTAATAAGTATTATAAAGGGAGTCTAGCGATTAAATATCTTATCTTTAATATTAACTTCTTTAATTCTTTAAGTACACAGATTAAAGAAGTTAATATTAACCTTAAAGCCTTTGACTCCGAACATTCCTTATGTTACTCTTACCGCCCTGAGGGGCAGGGTTGGGGTTAGATACCTTTGGGCTGTTAATTGTAGCCTTATATTCGTCCATGTCGTCTTCTTTAAAATCACCCTCCTTGTCTTCCATCTGAGTAACTTCACCGTATTCGTTGGCCATACTTCCCCTGAGAACTTCCAAAGCTTTCTGTGTTTTGGTCTCGGGGAGTCTGTCCACTTCGATGTGGCTGTCGACTTGGAACTCTAGAAAGTCTCGAATCTCGTCCTTGTTGAATAGATTGGGCCTCGGGTTCTTTTTCGCCTCGATGGCTTGCCAGAGCTCTCTGGTTTCTTCCGAGTACACTCGGGCAACCTCAAGGACATCCATGACCCAGACCTGTTTAGCCACTGTTCCATCAATCATATCCTTCAAGAGTAGCCAGAGTTTCTTCAGCAGTTTGTTGGGGTACCGTGCTCTGACAGTGCTGTTGCCCTTTTTCCACTCATACGACCTCACAAGTTTTGCATCCTCAAGGTCATGGTAGGCATTGCTCTTGACGAGCTGCTCAAGCTGTGTAAGATGTTTCTGCTTGATCTCCGAAAGCCTCTTTTCACGGATAGTGTTGTACTTGGCCATGGCGCTTTCGATGATGTCGTGCCAGCGGTCACGCTTGACAGCCTCATTTCTCTCGCCAATCCAGACGAGAAGGGCGATGGCGCCCATCGCGACGGTAGTGCCTCCTGATACAACAGTCAAGGTGCCACCAACGGCCGACACCAAAATGGTCAGGAAACCAGAAGCAACCTTTGTGGCGAAGTGATTGTTGGCTTGGATCTTGTACTTGTCACTGCTTTTCGCTACATGAGCGCCAGCGATGTAGTCAAAGCCCGATTCTAGAACCTTTTCAACCAGTTCTTCTGTCGCCTTTTCTTTAAGGGTGTCAGCCAACCATTCAATGGCACTCAAGGTTCCTGACCCGGTTAACACGGAGCTTGCAGCTTTGACGCCCACTTTGGCCACGGAGGCAGCCCAGCTCTCGTTTTCTTTCTGGTACAAGGCCCACAAGGCCCTTCTGGTAACAAGAGCTGGTTTAAGCTCTTTCGTGTTAGGCTCACTCCTCCATGTCCCGACTTCGGTCGCCGCCTCATCATCAGTCATCCAAGACATGGTGGGGAATTTTAACAAAAAGTTGAAACTATGGTAGATAATTGATTTGATGAATTTTGTGGTTTTGGTCAAGGTAGCGCAATAGTAATGGATCAAATTAGAGCTGTAGTTTCGGTCATAAGATGGGATGTAAATGCGCCTACATGCAGTCTCTTATACATGCTAAGTCAACCCAAAAGATAGCAGCAGCTGGCCTTCATAGTCACGCACACGAGCGGGGATTCCGGAACTATTGGTGACTGGCTGGCTGGCCTGCGTTAATAGTTCAGCTCGGCTAACAATGTCTCAGTCTACTAGCGCTCTTATTTGCTGTATTAGTTGCCTTTCCCCTATCTGTATATTATTGCTACCAAAATCGGTTGCTAGTAAACGAGGCTATTGGTTGAAATGACAAAGTCTAGACCCAAATCATTGGTTCTGATTGGATATCCTGGTTGACCAGAGTGCCGTTGTGCCGAACAGCGATGTGATTGTGATTCTGAACATGTGATAGCTTTCACGTACGTTTCGCCCAGTCCGTTATTGGGAATAAAACCTCTGAAGGTGAGTTGTTCAGATTCTGGTATGTATCCTAAAGTGGATGGATTTGGCTTTTACGGCGCTTCGACCGCGCCATTTGATTTAAGGCGGCGGCACGAACGGCTGGGAGTTTAGTGTCCGATTATGCCATTGACATCGGCCTAATGTTAATCCGGCGTCAGTCTAATACACAACGTCATAGACGGTGAAAACACCAACCCTTGTTCACTGGTAACAACTTCACGAGAGGTATTAGAACAAGCAATCAATGCCCGAAATGGATAGTAAAATTAAATTCTAAAATATTTATTAATACTGCCAAGTCTTTATTTCACTTGACTCAACTCTGAGAGGCTTCTGGTACTCTGGGGTTCTGGTAATATCATGTCACCAAGGTCCGGCCCCGCCATAACCTACACCAAACTGCCGAGGTCACTGAATGAAAACCCCCTCGGCTTTTCCAGTGTTGTTGGTATCTATAACCATTAAAGAGAAAGTATTATATAATCTAGGCAATGGCTGTAAGCTAGACAATACTATTAGATTTACCAAGTGTTGCATTCCTATCTGGTGATTTCATTCTCAAGTCGATTCTTGATATCTCAAAACGTTAACAAGTCTTTAAAAGCATGTCTCGTTTGGTAGGATTCCTTATCAACGCCAGAAGTCCAAGTACTTGTATATTTCTTCTATTCGCCAGCGTAAGTGGAACATTCTCAAAGACCTCTAACACTTTGAATCATGGTGCAGAAATACCGAACTAACATGCATTGACCGCCGGTAGCTGGTGCTATATCTCATCGGCAAGATAACATATAATGTTTTCTTCCATCCTCTTCGCAAATTTCCAGGCCCCATTCTATGGTCTATGACACAAATACCTTTCTCCCTAGCATGGACTTCCGGCGCTGGTCACAAGAAAATATACGACTTGCACCAAATCTATGGCGATATCGTTCGTGTCGCCCCCAATGAACTTAGTTTCGGCTATCCGGAGGCTTGGGAAGACATTATGGGCCATCGAAAACGTGGACAGGCCGAAAATGGAAAGGATCCCGATTTCTGGAGAGGCAATGACATCTACACTCTGGTAGGGTCTGATCGTGACAGGCATAGTAGGCTCCGAAAGATCTTGTCGCACGGATTCTCTGCACAGGCCATGATGGAACAGCAACCAATCTTCCAACGCTACGTGAACCTGATGATGAAGAAGCTTAGAGAAGCTTCGTCGAGCGGCCAATCTGTTGAGATGACTCAGTGGCTCAACTGGGCTACTTTCGACATGGCGGGAGATCTGATATTTGGCGAGTCCTTCGGCTGCCTCGAAAAGGTAGAGTATCACTCATGGGTGAAACTTCTGTACAAACACATCGAAGGTTTTGCTGTGTCTACAGCCTTGATTAGATATCCCTTCGCCGACACCATCATTAAGCTCATGACCCCCAAACATGTCGCTCGAGACATCAAAGCCCACAGTGATTTCACAAAGGCACAAGTTGGAAAGCGTATGGCTTATGAAAACCCCCGACCGGACTTTATGGAGTCAATGATAAGAGCGTACGAGAAAGGTGTACGATTAGCCACCCTTACTCTACTACAAATGCTGACAGGTCTCTCTAGCATGTCAATCATGCAGAGCTCCTCGCCAACGCGCATAACTTGATCATCGGCGGCTCGGAGACAACTGCAACCACTCTTGCAGGCACTATATATCTGTTGGCTACACACAGACCAATCCTGATGAAGCTCTATGCAGAAATAAAGGAGCGGTTCCGGAGCGAAGAAGAGATTGATCTTCTCAGTGTTCAAAAGCTCGAATACATGTTTGCAGTCTTGCACGAGGGACTTCGCGTTTACCCAGCTGTACCAGCCGCAATCCCTCGTAAGACAAGCGAAGCGGGTATGATAGGAAAACACTACGTTCCAGCCAATGTAAGTGCATGACTCTCCGTTCCATGCGAGCATTGACAGCTGCTCACACTTATGCTAGACCATCGTTTCCATTTGGCCGTGGCCCATGTTTCACAACCCCAAGTTCTTCAAGGATGCCGAGGTCTTTGTACCTGAGAGATGGCTTGGCGATCCCAAATATGCGGACGATAAAAGAGTTGCAGTGCAGCCCTTCTCTGTTGGCCCCCGGAACTGCATCGGTAAAAAGTGCGTCCCAAAACCTTGGACACTGTACTACAGCGCTAACCTGCTTCAGTCTGGCCTACGCCGAGATGCGCCTGATCCTTGCTAAATTGATATGGAACTTTGACATCGATCTTGACTCTCGTAGCGAGGGATGGTTGGGAAAGAACACTGCGTTCCTTCTCTGGGAAAAGCCAGAACTCTGGGTTCGCCTCACTCCGCGATCTGATATCTAGGTAGACGAGTAGCCAAATCATCGACCTTGGGATTGTGGATAAGGGCTGGGTATTGGACGGGGCCGAGGTTATCAAGAGCTTCTTGAACTAGTGTGTAAACGAGTTATGAGTGGCCCAGGAAGAATGTCCGAGGTTGTATTCGAATAGTGCGAGAAGTTTGGAAGGCATTTTTGTTACTGAAGTTGTGAAGCTGATAAAGCTGACGGCTGATGCTTGCCCCGCGCGTCTTACCGCAAAGCTTTAAATTTTGTGATATCTATCTGTAGCTTCGTGCCGTGTCTCAAAGCTCGTCTTTCACCCCGACCTTTGTTTCCATGGCATTAGTCAAGACTCCAGGCAACCTGGAAGGACACCTAGGATAAAACCTCAATCTGATAGCAGCTACTTTAAGCCATAAATATGTATATGAGTCGGTATAAACCCGTCTATTAAGTGTCTCTACCACGCTGTGAGTATTTGTATAAACATGAAAAACAGAAACAGCGGGACAAGAGAAAATGCAAACTTGCGGTGCGATTGAAATGTATTTCCACCGGTGGCTTGATTGGTAGGATATCTCATTGCTTGATATAGCCTTCTTGCCATCCCGATTCCTCTTAAAGTTTTGCCGCGTTCAGTGCCTTCGTCTTTGACTGATACGCTTTGACAAGCTGACGAATAGCCAAATCAAACATGACGTCTTCAGTTCCTCCGGGGATCCTTGCAGCTGGTACCTCTCTATAGATCTTCTCCACCAGCTCTCCCTGCCCCGTACGGGTATAGCCATTACCTCCAAAGAGCAGAACTGCACAGCGAGCACATTCATCAACGACCAGCCCCGCTTTGGCTTTGGCCAGTGCAACCAGACCTCCCAGACTCTGACGCATATCTGGGTCCTCAAGGTTGGAAAGCTGGTAGACCAACTGCTCTGTCCAGGCTGAGATCGATTCGAGTTCTGCACCAGCCCTGGCTAGGCGATTGCGGACGACTGGTTGGTCCATTAGAGGCTTTCCAAAGGCCTCGCGCTTGAGAACATATGCGAAAGCTGCTGAAAGAGCTGCTCTGGCTGAGGAGACAACACCAATAGAGATTGCAAGTCTCTCGTGGTTGAAGTTCCGAGTAATCATCTTCATACCCTGACCTTCCTACCGCCAGACAAATTAGTGGGCAAGGACATATTAGAAAGCGAAAAAGCTCGTACCTGACCGATCAAATTCTCAATCGGAACTTTGACATCCTCGAGATCAATGAAGGTGGTGCCGCTTGTTGTCCCACCGCTTGTTTTCATTCGGCGCATGGTGACTCCTGGATAGTCGAGTAGTGGAACTACAAGAAGCGACAGACCTGAAGCTCCTGGGCCTCCTGTACGAACGGCCATGGTAGCATAGTGCGACCAGATGCCGTTTGTTATCCTAGATTTCGCAAACGATTCGGTAAGCATACTCTTGACTCATGCATGGGTTAATAAGAATCGGACCAACTGACCACTTCTTCTCTCCATTCACGATATAGAACTTTCCGCAAGGACTCCTCTCAGCAGTTGTGGTGATATTGGCCACGTCACTACCGGCGTCAGGCTCAGTGATGGCGATGCAGATCCTCTTCTTCCCCTTGATCAGATCCGGAAGTAACTGTTTCTGCAGCTCCGCGCTACCATATAGGATGATAGGAGGCATACCGTAGGCCATGCCAGTGGACAAGGAAGAAGCCGGACCACCAATGCCCATCCTGCGCATTTCAGTGATGTAGATGGAGAAGTGCATGTAATCGAAATCTTCAATCTTGAGACCCCCTGCGAGCTCAGTGATGCCGAGCCTCTTTAGCATGGCAATTGGCAGTGGTGCGGGCAAATTGGGAATGAGCATGTGGTGCTTGGAGAAGGTCTCAAAGACATGATCAGGGACGCTTCCTTCGGTCTCCCATTGTAGTGCATGTGGTGCCAAGTGCTCTGAGATGAAATCGCGGCATGCTTTTTGCCATTTCCTATGAGATTCGTTGTAGTAAGGTGATGGTAGACCGTTGAGCCATGGGGGTTCAGAGAATGGCACTGGTATGGATAGCGCTGAGCTCATGATGGAGCAATTGACTTTGGGCGGAATGAAAGATCGGAACAGAGCCAGTAAAAGGGATTATCGATACAAAAAGGTATTTTGGATTAATCTGCAAATCTTGACAGGTAAAGATACAGAGATACAACGTTGATTCAGGCAGTAGATGAAGGGTGTCTGTTTGTATGATGAGCTATTGAAGGATAAACCATTCTTAGTTGCCGAGGGCCGATGCCCAACTCCCAAGCACGAAAACGATCAATCTGTATTGTTATGCACAACTATGAGAAGTTAACATCATTAATTTACTTGCACAAAGCTCTGTCCTTCCATCGCCGCGTCTCCAACGCACTATTCGCTTCTCTATCAAGACTATTGCGCTATAAGTCTCTCGCCACGCTCCAGCCTCGAGAGGCATCAGGTGGCGTTGTACAGCAGATAGACGCAAGTAAATCTTCAGAAGCAGTGTCGAAATGGCATCTCGTGGCATACAAGCTGCACGGTTCTTCAGTTCTGCTGCCCCGTTACGAACACTACACTGCACCAGCGGCAAAACCACCATGAAGGCCGTAGTCATTAATGGCGATCAAGCCCGACTCGACCATAGCCGGCGTTTGCCAAGACAAGCAGACGACATGCTCCTCGTCCGACCAGTCTCCGTGGCACTAAACCCAACAGACTGGAGACACATTCGGGGCCGCAGAGCAAAAGACGGCTGTATAGTAGGCTGCGACTACGCAGGCATTGTTGAGTCAGTCGGGTCAGCCGTTACCAAAAAATGGAAGCCAGGCGATAAGATATTCGGCGTCGCCCATGGAGCAAATCTTGTCAACCCTGATGATGGAGCCTTTGCCGAGGTGATATCTGTTATTGGAGACTTGCAGATGAGGATGCCGGATTCACTGAGCTTCCAACAAGCTGCGACTTTGGGTCTGGGAACAGGAACTGTTGGACAGGGCCTTTTTCAGAAAAGCTTGAAGCTGAAACTACCAAGTCCGTCAGTGTCGGACGTGATCAGGCATGATGAGCCGGTTCTAATCTACGGCGGCGGTTCTGCGACTGGGGCACTGGGCATTCAATTTGCCAAGGAGTGAGTCTACAATCCATTACAATGTCATACAATACAGATGTGATATTGACCGATTTGATGTGATAGAGCTGGGTATACGGTCATCACAGTCTGCGCGCCCGACCAATTCGAGTACGCCAAGAACTTGGGCGCACATTTCGCCGTCGACTATAAAGATCCCGAAGCTGGACCCAAGATCCGCGAATACACGAATAACAAGCTGCGACTTGCATGGGACACCATCAGCATCCAAGACTCGGCGCGCATATGTGCTGAAGCTCTTACTAGCTCCTCATCAGCAAACCCTGTATATGGAAGCCTTCTTCCGACCAAGAACCCACGCGCAGACGTGACCTCGATCGCGACAGTGTTTCATACAACTTTTGGTCGGAGCTTCAATTTCGGTGGACAGCATATGCCAGCTAGCAAGGAAGACTATGAGTTCGGCAAGTCATTTTATGGTCTTGCGGAGCAATTGATAGCGCAGGTTCGTTGTACCCCAACTCTTCGAGGAATGATTCATGCTGACTAGACCTGCCTACCTAGGGCCGAATTCGACCGCATCTGGGCCGCGTTGGAGAGGGCGGATTGAAAGGTGTGATAGATGGCTTGGCTGAACTGGAGGCCGGCAAGGTCCAGGGCGAGAAACTTGTCTATAATGTTGCAGATACGCCTTGAAGAAGTCTACTTCCCAAGTTCATCTTATGTAGTTACTGAGCAATAATAATGAGAGCCAAACCTACAGCATTCATTTCTATTGATCCCTAAATTTCAGAATGGAACGTTGTATGCAGCTATGAAGAAGCTCTTTAGAGATAGGAACTCACAGCTGGTATTTGATTTTTTATTATCTAGAGCCATCTCCTCGTCTGTCCACCCTTCTCCTCAATAAGAATATACTTGACTCAAAAGCTCTTGCACGCGGCAAGGCGGTTAGCAAAAGCCCTTTTTACAACAGCAGAAGTAGGTGCAAACCGCTGAAAAGCATGCGGAACACCCTCATAAATGTGAAGCTCGGTAGGAATATCCGCCTCGATAAACCGCTGAGCATAAGCAACATCCTCCCGGAGAAACATATCAAGCCCACCACAATCGACATACAGAGGAGCAAGCCCCTCGAAGTCCTCTAGACGTGCCGGAGCGGCGACTGGTGGCACTTTGTCGGTTTTGTAAAGGTCTCCCAGGTATGACATCCAACCCGTCAAGATATCTTGGTAGCCGAAAATAGCGAGACCGCCAGTCGTATCCTTCTCAGTGCGATCGTCAAGCATAGGATAGATGAGAATCTGTTTCGCTAGTGGAGGAGATAACTGCCTGTCCCTAGCAAGGATGGCCAAAGCCGCTGCCAGTCCACCTCCCGCGCTTTCACCCATGATAGCGATACGCGTTGGGTCAAGGCCGAGTGCAGAGGCATTTTTCTGGACATGGAGTAAAGCAGACCAGCAGTCCTCCAGCGGGATGGGAAAAAGGTGTTCGGGAGCGAGTCGGTAGTCAACCGACAACATGGGGACCCCAGTGGCAGAGACGTAGGCTGCTAGTGTTGCGGAATAGTCGCTTGCGCTAGAACATGTGTATCCTCCCCCGTGAATATGAACGATACCAGGCCCGCGCCGTTCAAGGTCACTATTCCTCTGCCGAAAGTGCAGGATCTTCACTTTGAACCCATCTGACGCTTCAGTGGAATGGACCTGCATCTCGACATTCTCTGGTAATGCTTGTTGAGCGCCTGGTCCCCGAATGAATTCTTCTATTCTTTTTCTCCTACTTTCCACGTCACCAACTGGAAAGACATGCTTGTGTGCTTTGATTGCAGTAGCACCTAGCTCATAAAACTCAGGGTCGTATTGAAGACGAGACATGACGAATTGAGCGCCTCTTCGGGAACGGGTGTTACTGTCAAGCTGTTTCTTGCTGGTGTTGGGTCAAACCGATTGAAGTCTTCTCCTCGAGAGACAGGGTTCTCTTAACAAGTTGACTTCATCTGCTGTTGTCGGTTTAACAGGGCCCCAGAGATTCCTGTCGGCTATAACTGTAATCTAATGTAATACCCCACATCGCGGCACCTATGTTGATAGCCTCGGGTCTTCCTCTCTCAATGATGAGTGGGAGCATCCTCGGATAAAGACAAAGACTTGGATCTCTTTAAATCTTATCAGCAGTTTAACAATGAATTTTATCTATATGAACTGAATGGCAGCGAACTATGTTCAATAACATCAACTTGTAATATCTCACGACTTGTAAAATCTACACTCGTATATTCGCTATAGTCAAAGGATAGATGCCTTGTCGAACCATTCAAAGAATAACTAGGGGTCAAAGGGATTGGAGGCCTTCTAAAGATAATTACACAGCTCATTCCAATGCCACCGATATTGCCTTGTTTCAGGTCGCAATACTGTAGATAAAGGTCATACAATGGCGAGCAAACAAATACGCGTAACGTACTTTGAGCTCAAGCGCCCTGTAACTGACCCACTCGCCTAGGGATCTAGTGCAAATCTCGGCGATCATCAACCTACAAAGGTATGGTATGTTTACACTGCAGTGACTTTGTCTGGCCGGTTACGCTCAATACCAACTGGTCTCGGCCCTGTGCGCAACATCGCACTCCAAGGCCAAGGTCTCAGAAACTATAACCGAAAGCGTCGAAGCCCATATTGATAAAGCCATGGGACACTGGACTACTAAGAAAAGAATACGTCTTATTAAACATCGACGTTGTCATCCATTACAGCAAACACGTATCTAGCACTACTGGCACCAACTCTACACCGACTTGATCTCGACACCTTCGTGCCTACCATTCTCCCGCCAGGCCCTCAAAATGTTATTGTAGTCCTCCTGTCCTTTACCCCAAATCGACGTTCGAGCCATTCGAGCAAGCTTCTCTGGATCCCTGACATTCTCAAACTCCCCCTCGGCGTTGATGTAGCTGGGCGTGCAACCCGCCGAAGCTCCAAACATGTGAGCCTGACTTACAATCTTTTGCGCCCATTTCTCCTCCGCATCTTCGGTTGCCTCGATGGTAAAGTTGTACTCATAGCGTTTGTCGCTGGAAGCCTTGGACCGAGTTTCCTTGGCGCCAGTGGCCACGATGTAAGCAAACTGCTTGGCGGCTTGCTCGGCGATGAATGTGTAGTTGGGATTCCCACCGCCTTGGATGAAGCCTGGCCAGAACATGTTTGGGAAATCGTGGCTCATCATTCCATGTAGCGTTGTCACACCAGAGCTCCATTTTGCGTCTAAATCGGTCCCGTTGCGGCCAAGAACTTTGATCCCGACCCTGCCTGGTGGACTGTAGAGAAACGGACTCTTGTAGCCTGTGCTTAGGACAAGTACATCAATATCAAAATGTTCTCCTTCAACAACGACCCCGTTCTCCGTGATCTCCTGAACGCCTCGTCCATCAGTATCAACAAGATGTACAGAGGGGTTGTTGAATGCGTCGAGATATTCGTCGTGGAAGCACGGTCTCTTGCACCAACCGGAGTACCAAGGCTTCAGCTTGGCTGCAACCTCCGGGTCCTTGACCAGATCATCGATACGCCCTCGCACTTTGCTTTGTCTCTTGAGGTCAAGCTCCTCCAAGTAGGCGTAATATTTCTGTATCTCCTGCGGCGTCTTTGGATCATAGCCGGGTGATCCTGATATCGCACTGTAAGATGGCATATTGGTCCAGCTATCGTTGACGAGGTCGAGCGCCGGTTTGGGATTATGGTTATTCACATGGGCACAGTAGTTGAGACATCTCGCCTCCCACCAGCCAGGTTTGTTAGCGATCTCGTTCTTGAACAAGTCTTCTTCCGTCTGGCGGTTATATCTGGCGGCCACAGCAGACGCTGTCCGCTGAAAGACATAGACCTCCTTGGCCCATTTCGCTAGCTCGGGCAAGATCTGGATGGCTGAAGCCCCCGTACCGATGAGTCCAACCTTCTTGGCTCTCAGTCGTGTCATTGATGGATCATCTGGGGTTCCCCCGGTGGCGTTGTAGTCCCAACGAGCAGGGTGAAAGCAGTCCCCTGTGAACTTTTCGATTCCCTTGATCCGAGGGACTTGAGGAACCAGCATGAGGCCTGTAGTGAGGATGACGAACCGGGATGTCACAGTAACAGCTTCATGCTCTTTGCCACCGTGCACGAGTTCAGCGAGTTTCATAACCCACTCTTTTTTATCGTCGTCCCAGATACATTCGTCCATTCGAGTCCGAAACCAAACTCGGTCTGTCAAGCCATATTTCGCGGCTATCCGCTCAAGATGCATCCGAATCTCCTTCCCGGTCGAATACTTGTTCTTGGGCATGTACCCTGTCTCCTCAAGTAGAGGCATGTAGATGTAACTCTCAACGTCACACATGAGTCCAGGATAGCGGTTCCAGTACCAAGTACCACCCCAGCCTGCTGCAGTGTCGATAAACTGAAGATTCTCAGGCTTGATCCCAGCCTCCACCAGTCTCGCTGCGAAGAGCAGAGCGCCTATTCCGGTACCAACAATTGCGAAATCGCAACTGTCCCCATTTGTAGCGCGTGGCAGTTTATCATATGTTGATTGATCTGCCCAAGGATCCTGCTTGAAGTGATGGAATTTTGCAACGCTGTACAAGTCGGTGAATTGGCTGAGGCCGTCACTGCGCAGCCGCTTGTCGTGTTCCTTCTTGTACCGCTGTTTGACTTCAGCAACGCTTGTCGCAAGTACGCCATTTGACTCTGCGGATGGGCTCATGATGGGCTTGTGGTTAAGTATGGGGATATGTGCTTGGTCCGTTTTGCAAAGGTAATCTTCCCATTTATTAAAAAGGTATGCACAGGCGTTGATAAGGAATCCGCTTTATCTTATTATTAAACATCCTGCTAGTTCACGACGCTCTGGCATAGCTCCAATTATGTTGCCCTTCGGCGTGCCCTCGGTTATTTCACTACTGAAACCTCTACCGAGGACGTCGGAGGTCCCTAAGGGCAGTAGTCAGTGGTAAAGCTTGATGGGTTTTAATCTGCGTCCATGTCTTAACTAATTTGGATATGCATCATGTTCAATAGTGACCTCGGCATTGGGCAATGGAATAAATGGTATGTTGCCTATTACAAGAAATGGCATAGAGGCAATTTTGCAGCGATAATGATCTGGTGCTTCGGTAATAAAGGCTAGGTCACCCCAACATCTTGAATCAGTGAATAGCGAAGTGAAGTTTGTCTTTTCATGGAGTCCAGGTCATCTGTTGTTACTCTTGGACCCAAAGTATATTACGATCCATTTCCTAAGGTATATACATACAGTGATTGGAATCTAAGTTACCTATACTTACTCGATAATCCACGGCAAAGATATGGGTATCTTTGATTAATAAATTGTGATATGTGTTTAAATGATATTTGAGCCATATTACAACCATGAACAATAACCCAGTAGTTTCCCAATATCCTATCAAGCAGTGTTATCGCTCTCTGACTTTAATACATCTTCTCGAGGCACCAGAGCCACCATATCCGTATCTCCAAAGACCGCCGCAATTTCTTCAAGAGGCTTTCCCAGTGTATCAGGATAAAACCATACAACAACCGCAGCAATAGCATCAATAACAATAAAAATAATATAGAATTTCCAACCGATCGATTCAAAGGCAGTGGGTGCTGACTGTAGCCAGATAATGCTCGTCACACATAGACTACACATACCAAGAGCATAACCCTCACCCCGAAGAAATGTTGGCCAAATCTCCGCAATGTAAGTGAAACCAGGGCCTTCTACAAACAGACCAAAACAAGTGACGTTCAGGAAGAGGAACGCTGTGCATGCAATCAATCCTGGCTGATAAGTCGTTCCGAGGTAATGTTTCTGGAGGGCAGCTTCGAAAATGACGGTAATTCCGCAGGTGGCGAATCCGAAGCACAGCAGCTTGTTTCGTGGGAATTTGTCGATAAAAAACATATTCGCAGTGTTCATGACCCATCCACATAATTGGTAGCCACCCTGCATTTGGAGTACCGCAGAACTGCTAAATCCGAGGCTCTTGTAAATAAGGCCGCCATAATCTGTAAGAGCAATCAGTATCCGTGTCTACGTGAGCGCAGAGAGAACTTACTGTTGACAACCAGAGCACCCGAGCTCATCTGCGCAAAGGTCAAGAAAATAGTCATAAAGAAACGTTTTCTAAAAGAAGCTCGTTGGAAGATCTTGAGGTAGTTCCCGGATATTGACTTTGCGGACTCTGCGTTATCGAGGTGGACTTGTCGCTCGATTTGATCTAGCTCATTCTTCGCATAAAGATGGTTGGGATCTCTTGGGTCTGAGTGAAGCTGTCGAAGGACATCCCATGCCTCCTCCTTCCTGTCATTGGATAGCAGATATCGAGGTGACTCTGGTATCCAGTAGATTCCGAGCAGAAGTAGCAGAGGAAACAATCCAGCAAGCCCCAGCGGACCACGCCAAGTATCTTTACCACCACTAGTATAGTAGAAGAACCCGACACCGGTGTAGGAAGCAACGGTGTAACCAGTATTGATCATTGCGGGGTGTATCTGCACCAGCATGCCTCTTCTGTGAGGAGGCACCAACTCGGCCATCCACATAGGAATTGTAGACAGCATCTGAAACGATCCCCACCCCTGAAAGACCCTGAAAGTGATGAACATGGCGATGTGATAAGAGGCAGTTATAAGAGCACTTGATATAAGGATGATCAGTGCAGCAAGTGCAGCAGACTTCTTGCGCCCATATCTGTGTGCAAAGTAGCCACTGAAGATTGACCCAAAGGCTCCGCCGGCGTAGAAACCGCCGTTGGTGGCCCCTATGAGTGCAGTCATGTCTGACGTTGCACCTAGTTTCATGGTTGCATACCACGAGGGCTGGGATAGGGTAGTGGCGATGATGGAGGAGGCGTAGCCCATGGATGCAGACCCAAAGCCAAGGAACACAATTATGAATATGATGCGTGGCTTGAGGCGAGGAATAATTGCTTCACCTTCCAAGATGGAGGCTTTGCGAAGGCTGGTCTCGTTTGTTTTCTCACGATCCATTGCTATATGCGTAGCGTGATCCGAAATGATTATTAGTTTTCTTGGGAAAATTTTACTTAACAGATCAAAGAGAATCAGAAAGGTCGGACGTAGGATAGTTCCGCCTGGATACTTATACCATTCATCCTCAATATCCAGACAGCCACCAAGGCATTAGTTACTTCTATGATATTCTCCTACTAGACGACGGCCTCGGCGCTCAGACTCAAAAATGGTTGTTGTTCCACCTCGGGCAACAAACATGTTCTGTGGTATTGAGTTCCTCTAGCTAAAAGGTTAGTTTATTCACGTTTTTAGGACCTCGGGGCCAGCTGGGAAACTAAGATTTTCAGACACTAATGCTTGCCAGAATCCGGGGTAATCCGGGGTAGGTCAGAGTAGTCCCAGGCGAATCAAGAAGTATAGAGCAAGTGGGCACTGTAAAACAGAATGAAGTTGTAAAGAAGTCTATAAGAGCATGCTGGTCAACGTATTAAGATTCTGCTCTATCAAAGTCTTGCTTAGAATAATGACGATTATTATTTAAATGCTTTTAGTGTTGCCCTTGAACTTATATGATTCCTAAATAATTCGGAACGGTCAATGGCTGGCTAATAGTAATTACTTTGCAAGGGCAATATCTCTCTTTCCTGCAGCCCGATATTGGTCACAGGGAAAAAGTTTGGATCGGCGTCAAAGTGAACCAAGGCTTGCAAAAGGTTTGCCTCGGCGTCAAAGTCAGTCCATGGGTCATTGAGAGGATCAATGAAGAATTGACTTTCAATACTGCCGCCATCCATCTGTAGTCCTGTCGAGCTTTCTCCCCCTGTTGCGCCATCGGACTGTGTACCGATAGGCAGACTTCCAATTGTCTCAGGTGTGATCAGCGAGTTTGACGCATTCAACGCCATTCGACCACCGGCTTCAGGAATCTGACTGCCCTTTTCAACCACTGCATGTCCTTTCCTGGCCTGCTGCTTTCTTTGCACAAGTTGCCCTGATGTCGAATTATTTGTAGAAGTGAGGTTCAACATGGGGATGTTGACGTGAGTTCTCTGGATAACAGCTTCGAGAAACCATATGACATGGTCTGCAGAAGCGTACATATCCCTGAGATACTGAATAGCCTGCCAGCACTGATAAAACTGTCCGATGGAGGCATAGCGGGCTTCGTGTCGAGATGAGCCAATGTCGTTGAGATGTATGAGAATGGCAGATAGAAGTGCGGGAATGGCCGAGGTAGACGCGAAGCGTAGTTGGTCTCGTTGATGCAAGTCATACGCAACCTGTGTGATTCCTCCAGCAGCGTCAGCAATCTTTTCAGCAGATCTCTTTGTGTTTATATTATCCTCTGAGCTGTCGCCTGACCGTTGTGCCTGGGGTCGATGAAGGATGGCTGTTGAAGTGAGGTATATCATGTACAACAGAGCCTGATGCAGATACAAAGCCGAGCGACCTTGAGGAATTTCCGGTCCCTGTTGGTATTGGTCCGCCTTATAACGACATGGCGATTCCAGATTCTGTATCCAGCCGCGCAACTTGAGGTCACACTTCTCCATGTCCTGCATCTGCTGGGCAGACTTCTTTGGTACGACCATCATTGTGATTTTTTCATCGGCTTTTGAGATATCATTGCTCAAGACAGAATATTGGCTAAACAGAATATCCCCGATGCGCACGCAGAGTTTTGTCAACTCAACAAAGCAAAGCATAAGCCCCTTCTGAATTGCGGAGTCTGTTATCTGCATATTCCCAAGAAACCTCGTAACAGCATCATTGAAGGGGACCATCTCCAAGTCCTCTACTGTTAAGTTGGGAACGTTAAACGTGTCGGGCCTTATCCGAGCCGGCCTTCGAATTCCCAATGCTAGAAGCCGATCTCGTACGTAACAGGACCACCAGATCCTTTTCCGTCCACGTTTCGCTTTGACGCTGATATCAAGCTGTTCGGGGTTCCGATGTATCCCCATGATATGGATTTGCGACAGCGCCATCCCCGTCCAGTGCCATGTGTCCTTTTCGTCATCGGCCCTCTCATACCAGTATGTCATCAGAAGAAGCGCTTGTAGACGAGCAATACGATCGGGTTCTGCATCGAGATGGTAAAGAAGGCGAACTTTCTCAAAAAATTCTTTCCGCATTGCCTTGCGATTCTCATATCCCCTTTCAGTACAGTAGTCGGAGTCGATGTAGACAACGGCGGCAAACATAATAGCCTGGAACAAAAGGAGGCTAACTTGCGAGTTGCCATCCCGCCGAGCAACGGATGACAGGAAGTCCGGTAGGTCGACTACTGGCATGAAAGGATGCACGTATAGTATATGGAGTCGGAATAACTCGCATTGGAGCTCATCGTCAGGGATCCTCAGGCAGCCTTTGCCTGTGAGGTACTCGAGATCGATGGGCTTTAGGTGCGAGGGAAGAGGCCGAATGTATTGTGGCAAGGTCTGCGGATAGTTGCTAGGTGGCGCTAGAGGTAGCTGAATGGGCGCGGCGGCAGAGTTATCGGCGCTGTCTCCCTGCCCATCATCGTCCCGTAATACGCCTTCAAGACCTGTTGAGCATCGTCAGCCAGACTGTGGCAGTTTCTCTCTGCGATCGATGTCAATGAATTCTTGCCTTCAAACGTGAGAGAGACCGGAAACTCCTCTCCAGCATTCGAGCGCTCCGATATGGTGTCTGCCGTCCTGCTCGCTGCAGTTCTACGAGGTTTTCCAAGAACACAGCCCAGGTTATCGAGGCGACAGTTAGTGCATGGCTGGCCTTGTACGGTGACATCACAACGAACTTTGCGACCACGACAAGACAGACAGGCCCGGGGAGCAGATCGTTTCGCAGAAGAGTCAGGTGGTTTATCGTCTCTTTTCCGCTTGGTCCCTGTCCTATCGGTATCTTGCTCAGCTCGTGGCGGCGATGGCATCATGACAATGATCAGATTGAATCGGGCGGCTTTATCATCAATGTTACAGAGATGCCTGACTTCCAGTAGACTTTCTGAGAACGGCCTGCTGGGCTCTCACGTGCCATGATCAGACTGGTGATACAGGTGACTGGGGACAGCAGCCTGAATGCTGTGCCCACTAGCCAGCAAGATCCTCGGCAATTGCCTACTTTGAGCAAAAGGGTACTCTCGTCAAAGAACTATGACTTAAGGAATCAATTAAACGGCAGTATATTAGAATCTGAGTTGCCTAAGCCCGGCTAATAAAGACCCAGGACTCCCCGACCTCTTATTTCTGGAGCAGATTTGTCTACCAGGCACGATTCATTATATCTAGTTATCCAACTACAGCCAGGCCAGACTCAATTGTTTAGGAAACAATTGAAAATCTCGACAGTGGTCGGAAGACGAAGAACTCTCGCTCACATTGGACTAACGTGGCTTGGCTGCCGTTTATAAATATAATTATAATCGTCGTTTCATTCTTTATCTGCCATTTATGCAAAGACTTTAGGCGATTTAGAGCTGTATCTACAATTTCTGCATTTTTACCTGTAAATCCCGTATTCATGGCCTCGGCGATTCCCAACATGTTGGTAGTTGCCTCGGCTATGAGGTTATGAAACAGCCGGATCGTTAACACCCGAACACCTCTCGCAGCGAAAGTTGTACATGTTGATGTCATATCTTGTTAATAACCCATTTAGGAGAGAATTTACTGAGAATACCTTACGATAGGGAAGGTTGGTGCTTGTCATGGCTCCACGGCTAAAACATGGAGAGGAACTTAATATGAATGGTGGACTCCAGTCCTAGTTCTTAACTAAGATTAAACAGTTAACTACTCATATATACTATATTTAGATACATAATTATACTCCTAGCATTATAAAGAGCATAAGTAAAGAAATCCCAAGGTCTCTTAGACCTAACTATCGGCAAACCTCGGAAGTTATTATAAATCTGGACTCATTTAAACTACCATTCGCTCTCAATTTTGAAAGGAGTTTCACTGGAATATGCCATTTATTTTTGAAATATAGAGTGGTTCAAGGTCAGATATGTAATTGGGGATAGCCCTTGTGCAGGCCGAGGTGCATACATGCTTGAGTTTCGGCTATAGGAGCATTTACAGGATCAGCATTATCATGAGTAGTGATATCTATAGAACACACTATCCAATATCCAACGTTTAGGTTTATACAGCCCTGTCAAAGAAAACGCCCTGAATTCCCATATCAGTACGCATAGAGCAAATACACGCAATGAGCCTTGCTTCAGAGGATAAGCTGGCTAACAGATCATTACCATACAGCGAGCATCTCGCAGCTACTTTGAGGCCTTTTGTCATTGGCGGTGCGTCGGGTCTCGTTGCTACAACATGCATTCACCCTATCGACGTGATCAAAGTGCGACTGCAGCTCGCAGGACAAGGCCGAAGCTCGCCATCGGGCTTGTTCTCCGTTACCAGGGGCATTGTATCGCAGGGCAGGCTATTGGACTTGTATCAGGGAATATCTGCAGGCTACTTACGACAACTCGTCTATGGGACAGCCCGTCTGGGTTTCTTTTACACATTTGAAGATGCGTTCAAAAGGCGAGCATCAACGCAGGATCGAGACATCAATTTTGTGGAGAGAGGGGTAGCGGGGCTCCTGGCTGGTGCCTTAGGATCCTTAATTGGTACCCCAACAGAAGTCGCGTTGATTCGCATGCAGAGTGATGGGATGAAGCCACGAGCCGAACGCGCCAACTACCGTTCGGTTTTCGACGCTCTATCCAGAATCACTCGAGCAGAGGGCATTCGAGGACTCTGGAGTGGTACAACTCCTACAGTCATACGAGCATGCTCAACAAACTTCGGTCAACTGACCTTCTTTTCCGAAGCCAAACATCAGCTAGCCAGACATACCGAAATGCCGCCCTATACGCAGTCTCTTGCAGCCGCGGCAATCGCGGGCACGTTTGCTGCCATCCTAAGCTTACCGTTTGACTTTGTCAAAACACGCATGCAGTGGCAAAACAAGCAGGTAGGAGGAGGAGTGCAGTATACTGGTTTCCTTAACTGCATCGTCATGGTTGCAAGAACAGAAGGTTTGGCGGCATTTGGTCACGGTTTTGTGCCGTATTTCTTCAGGATTGCTCCTCATGCGTGAGTTTTGAATCAGTTTCCTTTTACTCGTAAGCACTGACTGGATTACTACAGGGTCATTATGCTTACAGTATCGGATTACATCGCAAGGTGTTGGGTTAAATGACATGCTGGGGGGCTCATCGAATTCTTTTGCATATAATATCTAGGTTTGTGTTGCTCTTCAAATGTCTTAATTTTATCGAGGCTCTCCTGAGTGTTTGATGATCTCTACAAAGAAGAAAACTATTCCTGTCTACTTTGTCAACTCAAGTAATCCTTGCATGAATGTCGTTTAGCTTCTTTGCCGTATAGTTCCTCTGTGCTCTGTTCGTGACCGCAGAAAGAGTGGCGATAGCCTTCTGGCACATCATATTCCACGGGACATGCATCAGGCCTGACAAACTTGTTTAGGCCTTTCCCTTCGCTTCGGGTATCATTCTCGTAGGGTCATGCGTTGGGAGCCTCATCCCGAGGGAACTTAACAAGCCGGCAACGGCCTTGTTCTGCCATTTGCCACTCGAGTGCCGCTTATTACCGACAGGTCTTAGCATTCGCAGCCTCACTTAAAAGACTACTGATCAATATGGCTGAGGGCCTTGAATGGTCCTATTCACATACCCACTTTGCTCCAAGGGCATTACAAACATTCCATAACAATGGCCAGAATGCGAACTCAAGTATTTTCCATTGTTCACTTCACACGACACTCTCTGTCTCTATTGAGAGGTCGCTCGAGAAGGCCCTTTTCCAAAGCGAGAACTTTCCCCGTCAGCCCAGCCTTGAGACAAATCCACTCTTATGCCACTGAATACCTCCCCAGCAACCTTCCAGAATGGACTGATTCCCAGCGATCTGTCCGTGAGGCTATTGCAAAGATCTGTGCTAAATACACTGACGAGTATTGGCTCGAGAGAGACACGGAACACAAGTTTCCGTGGGAACTTTACAACGACCTAGCCTCCAACGGCTGGTTGGGTATCTGTCTTCCTGAAGAGTATGGTGGTGCTGGTCTAGGCATCTCGGAGGCTGCCGTTATGCTCCAGACTATTTCAGAATCAGGGGCGGGTATGAACGGAGCATCATCGGTCCATATGAATATCTTTGGCTTGGAACCAGTTGCCAAGTTTGGCACAAAGGGACAGAAGGAACGTTGGCTGGTCCCTCTTATTCAAGGAAAAGAGCGAGCATGTTTCGGTGTCACGGAGCCAAACACAGGACTTGACACCCTACGTCTACAGTCATCGGCCACAAGAGATGGTGATTTGTATCGCCTAAAGGGGTCTAAGATCTGGATATCCACTGCCCAGGTGGCTGAGAAGATCCTCATTCTCGTCAGAACAACTCCTCTCGACCAGGTCAAGAAGCCGAGCCACGGCCTCTCGCTCTTCTACACCGACCTAGACCGTTCTGCTGTGACTGTCACCGAGATCCCCAAGATGGGTCGCTCAGCAGTTGACAGCAATACTCTTTTCTTTGAAGATTGGAAAGTCCCCGCCAGCGACATGATAGGTAAAGAGGGCGAGGGATTCAAGATGATCATGCATGGAATGAATGCAGAGCGAGTTCTCGTGGGCGCCGAGGCATTGGGAATAGGCTACGCAGCGTTACGACGCGCGAGCAACTACGTCAACGAGCGTGTGGTATTCGGTAATCCAGTTGGCAAGTACCAAGGAATACAGCACCCCTTAGCCGAATGCTGGATGAACCTAGAGAGTGCGCGATTGATGATATATCTCGCCGCGCGTTTGTATGACCAAGGGCATGTGGATGGTGAATATGCAAACGCAGGGAAGTATCTCGCCTCCGAAAGCGCATTCAAGGCAGCTGAGAGAGCCATCTTGTCTCATGGAGGAATGGGTTATGCGAAGGAGTATCATGTTGAGCGGTATCTCAGAGAGGCTATGCTCTCGAGAATTGCACCCATTAGTGGAGAGATGATTAAGAATTACATTGGTCAGAAGGTTCTTGGACTTCCTAAGAGCTACTAGGCAGGTTTCATAAAAGACACTATTAATAACTAGCTATAAGTTACAGCATATACTACTCCTGCTGCTGCATTACCTCTTGAATTATTATGGAGTTTGACAGGTTTAGAACGCGTCTTGACTGTGGGTAAATGGTATTAAAACCGACCTCAGGGGGCAAGAAAACATCTTATCTTGAGATAAGGCACCAAGAAGGTCTAGTCTAAGACCTACTAAGTCTCTCTTAAATTTACCAAAATCCTCTTATTACCTAGGATATTAAGTCTTATGTTTTCTTGCCTCCCCTTAACTCACCAGGTAGTGCGAAAACAATATCTCATCGATGAGAGATTTGAGGTGCGTGATAAGCGATAAATCTAATAGTGATAACAAACTAAATTGTTAACCTTGACTTGTACTGAGCATCCTGTGTCATTCAAATTACAGCAGGATAGGTGCTTAAGAGACAACGGCAAGATTTCAATTTCGCCTGATTAGATTGACCATCACAAAACAAAGTTTTTTTTATCAAATCATAAACATTGTTACGCTGTTGGGCAGTGCCGAGGTTGTGCGATGTTGAGCTTATTAGAAGGCCTAGGAGGGACCCATGTCCAGCCATAAATAATGACCGAGGTCTTTGTGATACATGTCAAGATTTTCAACATTTCTGTAAAGGAGGGTCTACAATTTATGGGATATAATTATATGTGCTGAGGTGTTTTCGCTATCAATAGATAGAGATGGAGTAATTGAACAGTATCCAAGCCTTCGCATTCAAAATATTGAACAGGCCTGATAGCAATCATTATTATGCATCGAGTAAGCATACGGCCTTGTAGCTATGCCAAGGGCATCACTTGGACCGCACGATGGGAGCTCTCGAATCGGCCGTCGAGAGTGAGGTCGTTTTCCAAACAGAGCACTACAGATAACGCCCAGAGCCCTGGCGCTCTCACAGGGTTGAAGATTCTGGACATTTCCCGAGTGTTGGCAGTACGTTGAGTAATATCCTCAGCTACAACCCGGAGCCTAGCTAACATTGTACTGTTATTTCGCAGGCTCCATTTTGCACACAAATCCTTGCGGACTATGGTGCAGATGTGATTAAAGTCGAAACAGTTGGTAAAGGAGTATGTGCTGCCAAAATGATCATTGAGATATTCCCTTTTAACTTTGACTAATACTTAAGATTATTGTTTCTAGGATGATACCAGACATTGGATGATGCCAGGAGAGACCGAGAAATGGAAGAAAGCTGCCGGTCCCATGTCGAATTATTTCTCAGCCGTAAACCGCAACAAGCGATCAATCACCCTTGATTTAAAGCAGCGTGAAGGAAAAGAGATTCTAAAGAAGCTAGCCGGAAATGCAGATGTCTTGTAGGTCTCCAGCAGATAGGTGTTGTTTCTCCCTGTCTCGACAATTTCACGGTTACCTGTACAACTCGACACTAACCAGTCTATAGGATTGAGAACTTCAAACCTGGCACTATGGACCGATTGGGCCTAGGATATGAAAGCCTCCAAAAAGAGAACCCGAGGTTGATATATGCGAGTATTTCAGGTAAGTGGCCAGTCTTATCTGCGTTGGTGCAAGTCAGCTGACACTGACCGAGGCTATGGCACGACTGGTCCATACGCCAACCGAGGAGGATACGATCCGATAGCAGCAGCGGAAGCAGGACTTCTTCATATCACTGGCGAAAGGGATGGTCCTCCTGTACGCACCGGAATTGGCATGGTCGACATGGCAACTGGCCTGTATCTCCATGGCGCCATACTCGCTGCTGTTTATGCCCGCGACCGCGATGGTACTGGCCAAAGAGTGGACACGTCACTGTTCGAGGCCCAACTCAGCCTGTTGACGAATGTCGGACTTTCCTGGCTGAATTTAGGTATCGAGGCGCAGCGCTGGGGTTGTCAACATCCTAGTATCGCCCCCTACGATGCTTTTCAGACTAAAGATACATATCTTGTCTGTGGCGCAACTAACGACGCCCAATTTGCAGCTCTCTGCAAGCTCCTGGGCCTTGAAGATCTAATCACAGATGACCGTTTTGCGACGAATCCCAAGCGAGTGGAAAATCGTCATCTGCTGGGTCCGATCTTCAATCAGGTTTTCCTGACGCGAACGACAAAGGAGTGGGCATCTGTGTTTGACAAAACGGGTCTGCCGTTTGGTCCAATTAATAACATGGAACGAGCATTTGAACATCCGCAGACTGTAGCACGGGATATGATATCCCATGTGAGACTGGACGCGGCGGAGTCGGGCGAGATACGACTCATTGGGCCGGCGGTGAAGTTCAGTCGAACGAGGACGAGCTTGCAGCGAGCACCTCCTCGCCTTGGGGAACATACGTCGGACTTGTTAGAGGAGCTGGGTATAGAAAAACAGGAGGCAGCGAACTTAAAGAAGAAGGGAGTCATTTAGTCTAGCAATGATTATCTTAGTTGCAGCGATTCAACCTGCATAGTGAGATAGGAGGGTGCAATGAATGTCCGGTGAAATCAAATCGTTGCAGTAGTTCCCGCTGTGCCAGGAAGAATCTCTGTGAAAAGAATGGCTAGACCTGTCGGCTTCTGGTACCTGTGATAATTGCCTCGGCAGCAGCTAGGAAACAGTTTGCTGGTGACATCCACTCGAATTACTTGAAATAGTCAAGTATTAGGACCATCCCCTAATTTAGGAGTAACAATGTCCATATCATTCCGTCGCAGCAATCAAGTAAATAAAATCTCATCATTTGGGAGACTGACCCATACTCGATCTCGACTTCTTCAACGATGAATGCACCTGCGAAGACCGCTCTCTGGAGCCCGCAGAACTTGAACGAGACAAATGCAGTTAAGTTCATCAACCACGTCAATGAGAAATCTGGCCTGAGATTGCAAACATACGAAGACTTGTACAAATGGTCGGTAGGAGACGAGACCATCAAGCATTTCTGGACTCAGGCGTACGCATGGCTTGAGATTTCAAGTAGTGGGACAGATGATCTCACTGGAGAAGTCGCATGTTTCAACCCAAGCGTCTGTACCTCCAGGAAGCCTTTTGGTCTTTATTAACAATGCCAAGGACTCACTCTCCAACCTCATGTTTCCGCCTCCAAAGTTCTTTCCAACCGCCACTCTCAATATTGCCGAGCTAATTTTCCGAGGTCGCAAGGATACAGACATCGCTATCTATTTTAGCCGAGAAAGCCTCAGCGACGTCGAGAAAGTAACTTGGGCTTCTCTGAGAGAACGCGTACGAAAGCTGCGCAGTGCATTAGTGAACTCGGGAGTTGTTGCCGGCGATGTCGTCGCGGCCGTCATATCCAACTCTGTCGACGCCATCGTTATCTGCTTGGCAGCCCTGTCAGTTGGCGCACTGTGGTCTTCAACCTCGTGCGATATGGGAGTTGGTGGGATAGTTGACAGATACTCACAAATCCGGCCAAAGATTATCTTTGCAGACCAGGGATATGTCTACGCTGGGAAAATCATCGATCTCAGTGATCGAATTCGGCAATGGTCTAGCGAGCTTCGGGAGCGAAGCGATATGTTGGCGCAGGTCGTTGTGATTCCAAATCCGAACCTCAACTCAATTCCTTCACATCAGCCAAACACATACACATTGGAAAATTTCTTGAAGGCTGACAGAGGAGACCAGTTGCTATTCGAAATCATTCCTTTTTCACATCCAGCCTTTATTCTCTTCTCATCTGGAACAGTTTGTGTTACGAAAGCTATAGAAAAGATCGAGCGGCTGATCATGACACATAGACTGGCCCACCAAAGTGTATCGTTCACTCAACGGGAGTAAGAAAGCCCAGATCCATATTTTAAACGGAGCTTATCACGATACTAGGGAGTAGCCTTGAAAACCAAGGTCGATTCAGTCGTTCAACACGATATCCGCAAGACTGATATTGTATTTCAATACACAACTGTACGTCAACCTGCAAATAGTGGTAAGAGCTCTAACGCTAACTTTATTTGAGACATCATGGATAATGTGGGTTTTGAACCTCATGAATCTCTCTTGCGGCGCCGCAATGCTGTTGTACGATGGCTCTCCTTTTCACCCGCGCCCCAGCATATTATTAGAGCTGGCACAAGCTTTCAAGTGAGTATCAGATACCTTCAATATCGAATTTGGAAGTCGTACTAACTTACCACCAGAGTTAGTGTGTTCGGGACATCGCCGAGATATCTCTCCACGCTCAAAGGCCTCGGCATTACACCAAGTAAGACCACTCTGAAATAGCAAGTACTGGTGGAGTTAAAGCTAACCGTTTGCGTTCGCGCCAACGACAGGACGTGACTTCGATCTCAGTCGCCTACGTATCATGCTGTCAACTGGATCTGTGCTCTCCGCTGAGTTATATGAGTGGTTCTATTCCATTGGGTTTCCTCCTTTAGCCCAGTTGATCTCGATGAGCGGAGGAACGGACATTGCAGGATGCTGTAAGAAAGAAGAAGACTCCGAGGCTATATCCTGAGGTCACTAATATGTTGAATAGTTGTATGTGGAACGCCTATGTTGCCGGTGTATGCCGGGGAGATTCAATGCAAAGCTCTCGGCATGGCAGTAGACATCTACGATTCTGGGACAGATGAGCATGTGTCAGTGGAAGAGCTTGGTGCACCAGGCGAGCTGGTCTGTGCAAAAGCCTTTCCGAGTCAACCACTTGCCTTCTTAGGGAAGGATGGATACAAGCAATATAAGGCTTCTTACTTTGAACGCTACGGGCCAAGTGTATGGTGCCAAGGAGATTTCGTTCAACGGTCACCAGCTACGGGAGGAATTTTCATGCTTGGACGATCGTGAGTCTAGTCCCAACTTCTCACACAGTTTGCAATTTGAGACCTAACGCGTGTGCAGCGATGGCGTCTTAAATCCTTCCGGAGTGCGTTTCGGTTCCGCAGAAATTTATGCAGTTATTGAAACTATTCCAGAGGTCTTGGACAGTATCTGTGTTGGCCAGAAACGAGAAGTCGATATAAACGAAAGGGTACTACTGTTTGTCAAGATAAGACCTGGCGCATCTCTCACATCACATCTCAAGAGCCATATAAACAGCGCTATCCGGGATCGGTACTCGCCACGGCATGTACCAGCATATATCTTCGAGGTGGATGACATTCCATACACAGCTAATGGAAAGAAGTGCGAGATCAATGTGAAGCACGCGATCAACGGGAATAAGTTTGCCGTGGCCGGATCAGTGGCAAATCCGGCAGCTCTCAAGGCTTATGAGAAGTACCGAGATCTGCCTGTAGAGGGGCCAAGAAAAAGTAATATTGTCTCAAAGATCTGAGGTATTGGAGCCAGGCAAAGTGGGAAGTTGAGGACGAGAGAATTCAATAGATAAACTCATGGGGACCTGATTTAGCATTTACCAATTACACTTCATACAGTCAAGTCTTGACTTGGCATTGAAGGTCTGTCGTGACATATTATGATATCTTCTTCCTGTTCACACTTCGTGCATCGTCTAGAAACTTTATCTAGTTGATAGAGGTGATTATTGACTTAACGCGGGTATTAACGGCTTTTGGTTGGGTTAGTCGCCTCGGTTATGCGTCCTAAGCATGGCACCCTCGGTCGAATCATGATATGTTTCACAACACAGAGCACAAAGAACGTAGAATGAGTCAAGTGAAAAAGAAAAATTCTTTTATAATTCAATGATTTATTTGACAAGACCTCAACGTATTGTATACCTCCACTATCACAGAATCACATCAATCAAACACAATGGGCACCTTGACGAAAAGCGCGAGATCACTCCCACTTCTAAAGAATGGTCTAAGACATAATTACAATGTGATTAATATTTCGTCTTCGAAAGGATTCCGGCGTTTCTCCTCTTTGAGGTCAGACGTACAGATCGTTGAGGTTGGGCCAAGGGACGGACTACAAAACATCAAAGCATCCATCCCCACAGCGACCAAAGTCGAGCTGATTCGCAGACTCGCCGACACAGGATTAATCAACATCGAGGCCACTTCCTTCGTGTCTCCAAAATGGGTTCCTCAGCTTGCCGATGGAGCCGAGGTCATGAAGGAGATCCTTGCGCGCCCTGGCCACATCTACCAATCTCGTCAAATGAACTACCCCGTTCTGGCACCGAACCTCAAAGGTTTGGAAAACGCGAGCCGGGCTGGGGCAAAAGAGATTGTGGTCTTTGCGTCTGTGACGGAGGCGTTCAGTAAGGCAAACCAGAACTGTACCGTTGAAGAAGCACTTCAACAATGTGAAGCTGTCACCAAGAAGGCGCTGAGCCTCGGTATCAGAGTTCGCGGGTAGGCATAACCTTTAACTTCTGGGTTAATCAACGACCGATTGCTCACAATTACTATAGTGTCATTTCTTGTATTTTCTCAGACCCATTCTCGGGCCCTACATCACCAAGCGCTGTTTTGCCAGTGGTGAAAAGGTTACTGGAGATGGGCTGCTACGAAGTTGGCTTAGGAGATACTCTCGGTGTCGGTACCCCGAAGAAGGTCCAGGACGTTCTCGACAAACTCCTTGCCGAGATATCTCCCAACAGACTTGCTGGTCACTTCCACGACACCTATGGCCAAGGAATTGCGAATATCGTCCGTGCCTACGAGATGGGTCTTAGAAAGTTTGACAGTAGTGTTGCCGGCCTCGGTGGCTGCCCTTATGCGCCTGGAGCCCGAGGCAATGTTGCGACCGAGGACGTTATCTACACTCTGGAGAACTCAGGAATCAGTACCGGTGTGGACTTGAATAAGCTTTGCAATGTCGGGCAATGGATATCCAAGGAGATTGGCATTCCATATGGGAGTAGGGCGGGTGCCGCTTTGGTTGCCAAGAGAAGCAACACTATCTCCAGCTCAGGCACGCCGAAACCTACACCTCCAAAACAACATCGGTCATGGAAGATTGTGGAAGACACTGGAGAATATCGTGTCTCTCGATCGGGTACCGCCTTGAAAGTCACCCTGACACGACCGAAGAATGGAAATGCCTTGACTGATTCCATGCTTGAAGGTCTGACCGTCCTTTTCAAGAAGCTTCCTCAAGACCCATATGTATATCATCTCGTGATTGAGTCAGAGGGCAAGTTCTTCTGTACGGGCATGGACCTTAGCGGAAACACTGACACGGCCAACGGCTCCGACGATGGCAGCTACTACGCCAAGGTTGCTGCATTGTATGAAGCCTTAGACCACGTTCCCCAGACCACCATCGCCGTCGTCGACGGGCCATGTTTCGGCGGCGGAGTTGGGTTGGCGTTCACTTGCGATGTTCGGCTTGTATCCCCCAAAGCGCGTTGGACACTCAGCGAGATCAAGATTGGGGTCAGTCCAGCCGTGATTTCAAAGTATCTCGTGCGGGAATGGGGTGCTTCTATCGCTCGTGAAGGCATGCTCTCTGGAAGGGAAATACGTCCAGAAGAGCTCGCTCGGGTAGGGAGCCGTTCATGGAATAAGCAGCGATGAGTCATCGTTGACAACGCTACTGGACAACTATCTAGATCAGCTGGATAAATGTGCTCCTCGATCTGCAGCTATTAACAAGGAACTCACAAGAATGGCCTGGTTATCACCGGACAGTGAGAAGCAGGCGAGTCTGGTCAAGAGGACATTCGCCAACATGATGGTCCCCGGATCCGAGGGGGAGCATGGAATTAGGCAGTTTCAAAAGAAGGTCAAGTCGTTCAGCTGGAAGGATTTTTGGGGAAACAAGAGCCCTTTAGAGAAGTCCATCTATTGATTGCTTTCACACTGAGAGTCTAAATATTTAGCTTGAAATGTGTGAGGAACGAATTAGTTGAACACTCCAAGACACACTCATTGTTGCCTTCTTTACCTTTGTGTCGGTATTTGAAGCATATCTCGATCCTCCAACCTTTGTGTGTAGTAGCTACCTTGTCATACACCTCCATGACCTATGAATCTTAAAACGCTGCGGAACTGTTCTACACAGTAGGTGCACGATCATATTACAAAATCGATTAGCCATCTACATGTGACTTCTGGCCTCTATTTTAGTTGTAGTAGTAGCAGGTTTGTATCAATGCCATGACCATTCAATTACTTAGTTGCTAATCTGGGATTCTACCTGAACTCAAAATCGTCAAAGTTAGGCTTCATTACCATACTGTGGTAATCATACGTAAACCACGGAGCATTGACACTCTGCCTGCCAAAGCGGTTAACATAATATCCACTCCCTTCCATTTCCCAGATGAGCTCCTTGGCCTTCTCATCAAGCTTCGCATTATACTCATCGAAGACGTCTTTGCGACACTCAATCGACTTCTTCCCGTTCTCGATCAGATGAACAATGGAGCTGGCTACATAACGAGACCAGATCTCTCCCCACGAGTAGAACCCTCCTGAGCGCGGTTGGTGGTTAGGACCGTAAAGGGAGAAGAAGTTGGGGAAACCGGGCATTGTGAGACCAAGATATGAGCGAGGACCATCCTTACTCCAAAGATCCTCCAGAGTGGTTTCATCTCGACCGATATACTTGCAAGGCCAGAAGTAGTCTGATACTTTGAACCCGGTTCCAAGGATTACCACATCAAACTCGTGTTCTTCGCCACTCGCAGAGACTATTCCATTTTCTGTAAACTTATCGATATCCTCAGCAACAAGTTTCACATTGTCGCGACGAAGCATATCGTAAAAGCCATTGTCTACCACAAGCCGACGGACCAATGGAGGATAATCAGGGAGAATCTTCTCCAACAGACCCGGTATTCCCTCGGACTTAGACTTGATGTACTCGGTAAGATTCTTGCGGGCAAGGTCATTTCTCTCATTGACGATACCTCCCTTGGCTCTCCATTCTTGATCATGGGTCTGCATGTACTGTAGTTGTTGAGATGCGACGTGGGCGGAATAACAGAACCAGTTCCAGTAATATGGCATCTTGTTGAAGATGAAGCGTACCTCGTCGTCTATCTTGGCACCGTAGCCGTCCATGTGCATGATCCAGTTTGGCGTACGCTGAAAGACAGTGAACTCTTTGGCCTCGGAAGCGACTCTGGACGCAAGTTGGGTACCAGTTGAACCAGTGCCAATAAGAGCCACTCGTTTGTTGCGATAATCCACGCTATGATCCCACTTCGCCGTGTGAAAGACTGGTCCCTTGAAGTCCTTCAGGCCAGGAAAGTCTGGCAGGTTTGGTGTGGCAAAGAGACCGCTACCACTAACAATAGCATTGCATTTGATGTTCTCAACCTCGCCGTTCGAATTCCTAACTGTGAGGTCCCACTTGCTTGTGTCTTCGTCCCAGACCGCCCTGATAACCTCACGATTGAAGTGGAAGTGATCCTTGACCTTGTACTTTTCCGCGACGTACTCGAGGTATCCTCGTGTCTCTCCTGCTCTCGCAAAGTATTCTGACCACGGGTAGTTCTTGAGAAACTTGAACTGGAAGAGATAGCTTGAAGTATCGACCCTTGCATCTGGGTATGTGTTCAAGAGCCATGTGCCGCCGATGCCTTGTTGACGCTCGAGAACCTCAAAGTTGAGACCAAGGTTCTTGAACTGAACCGCGGCAGCGAGACCGCTTATACCAGCCCCAATGACGACAATCTGAAAGTCTGCGATAGCCTCAGCCGAAGGCTTTTTGTCGCTCCACTTGGCGTTCCTGGGAAACTCTTCAAAGGCCAGTTCCTCGTAGTTGTAGTTGAACTCGACATCTTGGATTGATTCGTCTCCAAAAATATCCAATAGCTTTCTGGTCTCTTCCTTTGAAGGGGGAGGTGGAACAGCATCGTCAGATTTGCGCTGCGATAGATAGTTGAATGCAATCTCTTTGAGAAGTGGTGCGTCTTCATCGGATAGAACGTGAGAAAACATGGCGCCTCCACGGATGGCGCGACGGCAAGTGCTCATCTTGGCCAGTCGGGGATCGCCTGTGACCTGTAGCAAAGCAAGTCGAAGGGCATTTAGATTAGATTTGTCGATAGCCTTGCGAATAAAGTCATCATCGACTGGCTTGTTGCCGTTGAGTTTCCCGTTGACAAGCCGGGTATCGTGGGCAACGGCATCTCTGGCCATTTCGACTACCGCCGTAGACATATAATTGATGGGGTGAAGTCAGGAAGATTATCCGGTGATGTTATCCTGGTCTCGAGCTTGTTTCGAGATAGAAATACGTTACACCTTGAGGTAATCGCAATACTTGGTATAACTGAAGCCCAACTCAATGATATATATCTAGCATTAGGATTGATCTTAATATCTTTCTTACTGACGAGATCTTATAATTCATCCCTTCATACTCAATTATTGTAAAGTCAGTTCCGAGGCCCGAGGCTAATCCTATTCTCAACGGATAGAGACGTATGAATAACGACTGAAAGAGCAAAAAAAAAAAACGACATCACGTAACGACAAAACACGAACAATCCTATAGCCAAGCATAACCTTGGTGGTCCAGACCTCATCGCATAAGCAAGAAGCAAGATGCTTCTCCGATCTCAATACCCAGACATTGAGTGTAAGCCAAAGTTGCAATTACTCTGTGCACTTCTCCAAAAATCGTAGCTAACGCGGCTGGACCAAAATAGGCCCGACAGACTTGACCGTATGGGAGTGGGCCTTTGAAGACAAGAGATACTCCCCCTTATTCAAGAACCCGCCTGGCGAAATCGCAGGATTCACAGACGCCGTAACGGGCGAGCGTCTAGACTTTGGACAGGTGAAAGAGCATGCAACGTACACATCGTCAGCTCTGGTCCACGAGCTGGGCATGAAGGTGGGAGATACTGTCTCACTCTTCGGACATAACCGAATATGGTATCCGGTAACTATGTTTGCTGTGTTAAGAGTTGGTATGTGATTCTATCTCTAATATGTCCTGGCTATTTGTATCGGTTGCAGAAATTAACCCGAGTTCTAGGTGGCAGGATTAACGGTGCATCCCCATCTTACACTATTGGCGAAATGGTGAATGCTCTCAAAACAGCTGGGACCAAGTATATAATGACCGTGGCGAGCTCCATCAAGATGGCGAGCGCAGCTGCTAAGGGAGTTGGTATCCCTTCTGAGAGAATACTGTTAATGGATGGGGACCTCGAGGGTTACACGTCGATTCAACAGCTCTCAGTAATTGGAAGGAATTACGGTCTTGATAGACAAGTCCCATACTACTCGATCCCGGCCCGGTCAGACAAATGACGTCTGTGGCTATCTGAATTTCAGTAGTGGGACAACTGGGCTTCCAAAAGCTGTAAGCCATCGATCTCTCTATGACTTATGGGGTGGCTTACAGATCTAACCAGGTCATGCTTTCTCACAAGAACATCATCGCCCAATGCCTTCAGCTCGCAGATGTTGCAGGCCCCAAGAAGAAGCGTTTCCTCGCTTGCTTACCACTATTTCACAGTGCGATGCCATTTATGCCAACGTATCCCGATACAGCTAACAGTGGG
Source organism: Fusarium oxysporum f. sp. lycopersici 4287 (assembly GCF_000149955.1). Taxonomy (NCBI): domain Eukaryota; kingdom Fungi; phylum Ascomycota; class Sordariomycetes; order Hypocreales; family Nectriaceae; genus Fusarium; species Fusarium oxysporum. The sequence goes on from NW_017264850.1 coordinate 42,672, forward strand.
GTAGTCAGCGGTCTTGTGAGATTCCTCCACTGGCCAATTGCTAGTAACGACGAGTGCGTAATGCTGCCGCAATTCACCATGGAGAACGTACTCGAGGCCATCGTGAGATATCAGATAACTGATTTAACTCTGGTACCTGCCATTGTAATCAGGCTTATCAACGATCCCATCGTCGACAAATACGACCTGACAAGTGTAAAGGTAATTGCCTGCGGCGCCGCTCCCGTGGGGACTGAGGTTATTCAACGACTTCACGACAAGATGCCATGGACTGGATTTAGACAGAGCTATGGGATGACGGAATCGTGCTGCTGCTTAAGCACTCATCCACCCGAGTTTTACGACTACAAATATGGCAACAATGCTGGAAAGTTGTTGGCTTCCACTGTCGTGAAAATCGTTGATGTGGACACGGGTAAAGAGCTTGGACCAAATGAGACGGGAGAGATCCTCGCCAAGGGCCCGCAAATCGCCATGGGCTATCTGAATAACGCCAAGGAAACGGCCGAGACATTCGGTGCCGATGGATTTCTGCGTACAGGGGATATTGGAAAGATTGACAGCCAAGGGTTTATTCACATCATCGACCGAATAAAGGAGATGATCAAAGTCAAAGGCCAACAAGTCGCTCCAGCTGATTTGGAGCAAGTCCTTCTAGGCCATCCATACGTGGCAGACTGTGCCATCTTGGGGATACCTGACGCTTACAGCAGCGAGATGCCAAAGGCCTTCATCGTTTTAAAGAGCCATGTCGCGCCGAATGTTGCGGTCGGGCATGAACTTATGCAGTATGTTAAAGAGAGACGTGTGCGGTACAAATGGGTCAAGGAGGTTGAGTTTGTGTCTGAGATCCCGAAAGGTCCAAGTGGTAAGATCTTGAGACGGTTACTGCGAAACACTGATGGAAAGATTTCGGGACGAGTGGTGGTCAAGGATGTTTCCCCTGCTAGACTTTAGCGGCAAAGGGGCATTGCTTGTTCCCCTATTAGTCTCCCATTTTCCGGCAAATAGTTAAGCCGAGCCCGCGATGTCCCTTTTTTCAGTCGGCAATTAACTACGGGTCAATCTATAGATAGATTCACGTCATGAGATGGCCCACATATTGTAATTACACTTAGTGTAACCAGCCCAACATGGTCCTTTGCTTCCAGTCTGTTCCTGTCAACGTGACGAATTCGGCATCAACCTGTTAAAAACATGCATCTGTATATTTTCAAGAGACGAAGTATTCCGAAATGGTTACTCACATATTGCCTACGTATAAGCACAGCGAGAAAGTTATTTACCGAGGCAAAAGGTCTTTGTTGAAATTGAAACGATTTAGCCTACCCTATCCTCGCGAGCCTCGGTAAATATCACGTCCAAACCAACGACATATGTAATTAATTTATGACCTTACTCTGTATACTCAACATGATAAAATTTACCAGAATCAAATTCTTGTAGACTGAGAGATCATTTCTTGACAAAAAACAGCTATCTTGGATCAACTTTTGACAAACACGACAATGTCATACATCGGAGAGGCGGCTTATATTACGGGTATGTAACTGCAAACAACGGAAGCGCGTAAGGAAAGACTACCCTCTACTAACATTTTGTGCTCAGGCGGTGCCAGCGGAATCGCCAAATTTCTCGCTGCAACGCTCGTTAGTAAGGGGTGATTACCTGCAAGCCAATCCCAGCCCAGTCATGTTGCTAATTTCACCGCCACAGCATGAAAGTTGTGATAGCCGATCGTAATCTTGAAGGCGCCGAGGAAGCCTGCGAAGAGTTCAATAAAGGAGCTCAAGTAGCGTGGGCTGTTCAGGCCGATGTTGGTGACTGGGAGTCTCAGAAGCAAGCCTTTGAGGTCGCTGTGGAGAAGCTTGGCAGGGTGGATTATGTTTTCCCCATTGCAGGGATAACAGAACGACCCTGGAACGCGAAGCAACCGAGTGGGTCTGGGTTTGTTAAGCCAAATCTGTTTGTCTTGGACGTAAATGCTACTGGGGCTCTGTATACTTGCTCTCTTGCAATTCAACAGTTCAGAACCCAGGAGCCTGGAAAGTACGGCTTCCGTGGAAAGAGTAAGCTTCACCTATACTAGAATTCTGAGAGGAATCTGACATGAATATGTAGTTGTTGTTGTATCCTCAGCTTGCGGTTTCTACTGCATTCCCAGCTTACCTATCTACACCGCGGCGAAACAGTAAGGCCAACAAAAAATTGACTTGGGAAAGAGAATGCTGACCCCAGCAGTGCGATGGTGGGATTTGTACGGACACATGGAAAGCTCCTACCAGAAGAAGCTATCACGCTTAACGCAATTTGTCCTACGATTGTCAAAACTGGCATTTCAACTGGCGACTTTTATGACAAAGCCGACGCGAAGGGCCTCCTGATTACAGTTGAAAGTTTGGTGAAGGCCTTTGAGAATTTGCTGGGAGACTGTGAAACATCTGGTGAAGCTATTGAGATTTTACCAGGCGATGACGGGTCTAAGATAAAGGAGCGGTCGGAGTACAGTAACGAGAAGTGCAAAGTGAGTTGTGAGATGGTTGAGGAAAGAACATATAATGCATTCAAAGCTTTAGAACTCAAGGCCAACGAGCCAAGGTCCTAAGATAGACGTATAATTTTAGTTTACCTGCTGGATTGACTTTATTTTGTTTCTAAATCTTTTCGAGAAATTCGTCACGGCTTTCCATTTTTTCTTTCATATAAACGAACTAAATTACATCTTGGAACAATGTTGCCATTGAGAGTATCGATTGACCTGTCTAAGTCTTAGTTGGCAGCCCAGGCGTATGAACCAGGACTGTCGCGTAAATGATGCTCCTACCCGAATCATAGGTAGAGGTTGGTTCCATCCTATGAAGCCGTAACGTAATTCAGCCATATTGTCACGCTGTACTCTTCAGTGCGAATCTTTACTGCTCTGACGTATCCCGTGAAGCAGGGCTGGAACCACAGAGGGTCGTTTAGCATCGAAACCCAGACTCGGCCCGAGGCACGGCACCAACACCTGTAAAACCATGCAACGATACGGATGTTACAGTAGCGATCTGATTATATACAAGACCAATAAATGCTTGATAGAATAAAACCTATGGTCAATACAAACATTGTCGTTAAGCAGCCCACGGAAGAAAGATATTAGGATCAGCAATCATGCCTCAAACAAACACCAAGGACTATGATGATGAAGCCATCCGCCCACCGCATTCTGATACCAGAATTGGCTGGGCTGGGGTGCCGCTGTCCCAAACCTGTGGATACTACGGTCACATCAAGCGCGCAGTCCTACCAACAAACTCAGAACTTGGCTTCACGCCAGACTACGGGTCTGTTGATGCTGCCAAAGTCGCTGAGGAATTCATTCACGTCTTCGCCAAGGCGGTAGAGGCACAGGATGTAGATGCTATTCTTTCAGCCGTCCACGAGAATGGCTACTGGAAAGACGTCGAACTTCTCACATGGGATATCAGAACTCTGCAGGGCCATGACAAAATTGGCACCATGCTGACAGAACGACTTTCCAAGACTGCAATCACGAATATTCGACTAAACCCTCATGTTCCTGCAACGGTGGAAACACTTGGTCCAGATCTCTCATTTATTCTTCTTCATTTCGAATTCGACTTCGCTCATGGCACTGGCGTCGGCGTTGCCCGTCTTAGCCCGTTCAAGGCCAAGACAGGCACAGCCACTGATCTGGCTGATGCCAAATCATGGATGATCTACAGCGTTGGCACCGCCATAGAGACAGTTCATGGTTGGGATGCAGAGTACGGAGACAAGGAAAGGTACCAGGCCGGCAAGTACCATGATCCTTTAGGTAAAAGCCGGACCTACCAACAGATAAGGGATGATGAAGCGGCTGGCAAAGAGGGATTTCAGCCAACAGTGGTCATCATAGGCGCTGGACACACCGGCCTATCTATGGCGGCTCGCTGTAAAGTCCTGGGAATACCACATCTCATCATAGAAAAGGGCGATGGCCCCGGCTGCAGCTGGGCAAGTCGTTATGCGTCGTTGTCTTTGCACGGCCCAACATTCACCAACCATCTACCATATTTGCCATTTCCGCACTGGTTCCCTGTGTTTCTACCCGCTCAGCAGTTGGCGAAGTTCTTGAAGAACTACGCAAACATCATGGACTTGAATATCTGGGCAAACTCAACCCTTGACGGAAAGACTGCCGTGTACGACGAGGACGAGGGCAAGTGGACTTTGACAGTCACACGCCAAGATGGAACGAAGCATATTCTCCACCCCCGACATCTGATGATCGCTACGGGTATTTCCGGAACTCTGCCAAACATCCCCGAGGTGCCCGGCGTGAACGACTTTCGCCAGAACGGGGGGATAATCACTCATTCATCACACCATCGCACGGACCCTGAATGGAAAGGAAAGCGAGCCATCGTTGTAGGCGCCGCAACATCCGGCCATGACATCTCGTTCGAGCTGACCGAGAATGGCTGCGATGTCACTATGATCCAAAGAAGCGCAACACATGTCATGTCCGTGGAGAAGAGTGTCCGACACCTCTGGAAGAGCCGCGAGAAGACGGGCAGACGAGAAGGTCAAGATATCGACATCCTCGACCAAGCCAACTTTCTGAAGCACTCTTACCCAGTGGAGTACGAAGTAATGCCACGGGGACAGAAGATAGCGCGGGAAATCGACGCGGATCTGCTACAGTCGCTAAGAGATGTTGGATATCGTCTCCACGATGGCTACCACGGCGGTGGCGCATACTCAATGTTTCCGTTTGACCAAGGTGGCTTCTACTGGGATACAGGATGCTGCAAGCTCATTGCTGATGGAAAGATCAAGCTGGTGCACTCCGAAATCGAGCATTTCACAACAGACGGTGTGAAGTACAAGGACGGCTCATCCCAAAAGGCCGACGTTGTGGTGTTTGCAACAGGATACATGAACTCCAAGAGCGCAATTCAAGCTCTTCTAGGCGAAGAAATGGCTAAGAAATGTCACGAGCGCTGGGAAAAAGGAAATGCCTTCTTTCTCGGACCAGAAGGTGATTCCATCATCAACTACTGCCCTCTCCCTCAGAAAGGTTTGTATGCCATGTTTCATCAGTTTGCCTTTTGTCGTTTCCACTCGGCGCGACTCGCTCTTCGCATCAAGGCGGAGGAGTTGGGGATTGATGTCACGCCGTATGGGAATAAGCCGCTTGGACCTCCTAGCACGGCAGCTGGACAACAGCCACGGCCCGAGGGCGTCTCGCTCTGAGGCACGTCGTCTTTGCATGTTGGCGGGGGTAGATGGAAACGAAGAGAGGGTAGCTCTTATTCCCAACAGTACTTGCAGGATATTAGAAATATACTTCATAACTATGCACTCATAGTTCTCTCGAATATAGAAGCTTTTAATCCTCACATTTACATTTACTAAAGAAGATTGGCGCTCCTTGTGAAATAATGAGAGCCTCAGTTTAAGTATAGGCTGAACTATGTCCTGAGAAATAAAAAAGTCAATAAACTAAAATCGTGCAAGTCTAAGATGTCTCTGTATAGTTATTTCAAGTTTGTGAACTTATAAACGTGAATCGCTAACTGTTACCTGCTTCTTGGTGTTTTTTTTTATTTACCCTTGATAGCCTCGGGTTTTGCACTGTTCTGAATCCAACGCTAACCAAGAAACCGATAAATCCACAATCGTGATGTAATCTTTTGTCGTATCAGGTTAAAGCCAGGGCAAGGAAGAAAATCTTATAATAATCCAATGTTTATATCAATTAGTAAACTAATACAGTCTATAATTCATCAGACCGCACTTGCTGTTATCGACATCTGTTCCTGTTATCAAGAGTCACAAATAACATACCATCAACATGTCTGCATACGGTCCTGATGACAGTGGAAGCAGAGAGCACCAAAATAGCAGATCTCACATCGAGGATGTTGTTTCGCTACGCTCCTTGAAGGAAGATGATTGCTTCACAAACAGAGGCCGTTTGAACTGTCCACCATGGGCTCGTGGCGTGTACGGAGGTCAAATCATGGCCCAGGCATTATTGGCTGGATATGAGACCGTGACAGCCGAGTTCATGGTGCACAGCATTCACTGCCACTTCCTGAAGGCGGCTCAGCCTCAGACTTCCGTTGTTTACCGCGTGGAGCGAGTACGCGATACGAGAAGCTTTGCTACGCGCATGATTCGAGCTACACAAGAGGATGAACTTGTATTTTATGCAACGGCGAGCTTCGCAAAGAACCATACGTCGCAGAAGAGCAAGAGTCTTCTTCAGCATTCTGTGTCTTTCCCTCAAGGGCAGAAGCTTCCCTCGCGTCCACTTGTTTTCGATGCAGACTCCGCATGCCCATGCTCTCTCCCAACATGAACACAAGCGCTTGCTCATTGATGGAGCTTGGATTGGTGATGAAGAAGTATGCGAGAGTTAGATGGAAAAGAGAGACAACTGTTATAACAGTTAGAGGACGTATCGCAAGCTCACCACTACGATCTGCCAAAAGTGAACATGAGTTCTCATGCAGTAGCCAAAGCTTGAGGAACATGTTGGAGAATACGGCTGATGTCGACAATGACGATCATGATAGCAATCATCACGCCCACGCCGCGGCATTGCTTTACATGTCAGACAACTATTTTCTAGCCACCACTTTCAGAGCCCATGACGCCTCTCGGTTCTCCAACCCGACATCAGACTACTCTGACTCATCCACCATAGGGCATCGGTCAAAAGGCACTGAAGGAGTCATTGACGCATTGGCATTAGAGGAGCTAGAGGACAATCAGGGAGCGCCTAAAGATGGAGGACAGGTGACTATGGCGGCTTCCATGGATCATACTGTGTACTTCCACAACCTGCATCAACTACGAGCTGATAATTGGATGCTCGTTGAGATGGAAAGTCCTTGGGCGGATGATGAAAGAGGATTGGTGATTTCGCGTACCTGGAGCCACGATGGAACATTGCTTGCCACGTGCTTTCAGGAAGGCGTTGTTAGGCTGGCACAGCCTTCTCGTTCGAGTAGATTATGAATAATAGGTCTATCTTATCGAATGTACAAGGCACTTCAATCTACTACTTGTGACTGGCTACAGAGACCTTACTTGGAAGCTATTCCGTAACTCAGACAAGATCAAGGTGCTGCTTGCACAATGAAGGTCTGCTATTATCGGCCGTGTTTCTGTCCAACAAAGTGCTCAGAAAGTAATTATCATTCGCTCGTCAACTAAGTGACTTGAGTAACTATATAAATGGTGAACAGGAATCTGCTGATGTCAAGAAGAGGCACAACTAGCTAATTTAATAACCAAGTCGGCCTAGGCCGTTGCCTGTGAATTCGGCAAAGAAAATAGCATCTTCATGCTGGTTGTTGAGATCGCATGGACCGCTCAAGCTCGTCGGAGTCAAGTACTCGACCAGTTTCTTTGTCTTGGGATCGTATTGCCCAACACGATTGCCCAAAAAGACCAGATTTCCCTCCACAAAGTAGACCTTGCCATCAGTGCCTACTCTAATAGGTCCAGGCAGAGACAAAGCAGCAGATGAGCCAATGCTCAAGGGATTGCCAACAAAGGTAGCGTTCCCAGCCGCCCGAATATCATTGATGAATATCTCCGTCACCTTTCCTGTCTTGACATCGATGGTTCCAAAGTTTCCGCCAAGGGTGCCTGTCCACCAAATCAGACCATCGTCATCTGTGGCGACACCCTGGACCAGAGATAGAGGTGTAGGAATCGTGTATTCCTTGATCTCTTTGGTGTGAACGTCAATTGTGCCCACTCGATTGCCGACGATCTCTGAGAAAACCATGGTAGAACCTGGACCTGGCTGAATGATGAGCGGGACCGAGAGTGGATTCGGTAATGGAAAGAGGCTGTATTCAAAGGTGTCAATGTCGATGCGACCAATGGCATTAAGACCAGCAGCAGTGAACCAGGCCCCACGATCACGATTCCCCGACACATCGATCGTGACGCGAATACCAACAGGAAGATTATCCACGGCAGCGATATTGGTCCAAGGAAACGGGTACTCCGTCATGCTCCCGTCCTTGGGATCCAAACGCACCATAGCGTTCCCGGCTACTTCGGAGAACCAAAGATAGCCATCTGGCATAAACTCCATCCCGCTCGGGAGCCCGACTGGGTTTTTGAGGGGGAACTTCTTCTTCTCTCCGCTTGTGACGTTGACTCTCAGAATGGCGTTTCCCGCGATGAGTTCCACCCAAGCGATGTCGAGCTGGTCAGGATGGAACTCGGTCTCACAGGGCGTTGAGAGAAGTGGTGCTCTGGCGTACTCAACGATGCCGTTGGCGCGTTTCAGCATCTGAGGTCCATAACTAGCGTGCTCGGCTTGAATAGCCATGGCCGTAGCCAAAGGCAGGACTGGCAGGACGGAAGTAAAGAAGGTCTTCATGATGTAGACGGCGAGGCAGTAACGAATATTGAGAATCGCAAACAGTCGGTGTCAGTCGGTGAGTAGAAGTGCCGTGAGAGTAACAAGTTAGAGTCGTATTGGATATGGGCCATTCTTTATAGTTCAACCTCAGGTACGCAAGGCCTGGTTTAAACTTCTCTACCCCGCAATGCCAGGCTAGACCTCACCATGATCTTTCATATCATAATCCGATACCCGAGGGGACATTTATCTCTCCTCGGCGACAGACAATTCTATTCCATATGTGGCTTAGTCTAAGCAGGGAGACATAACACTTGACGACCTACATGGACGTGCCTGACCCAGAAATCCGGGGTGCATGAAGGATCCTTGCAGTAGTGGATATTTCTCCACATTGAGAACCCAAAGCAGACAAGTGCTAAGTTACAGGGTATCTCGCTCATATTCATCTCATCAAGTTTCTGCCAGTCTCTCCTCTATAAATTTAGGTCCTCTCTGTATCTCTATTGATAATAAAACTCGGATAAATAAATAACTTGCTTTCATCTATTTTCAAATAATGTTCTACGGCTTTATTGCCAGTCCATATGCCTCCCCTCACAAATTCGCAACAGCTCGAATTCTGTCAGCCGTTTCCCCGAGAGCAAAGTCGTTTCTGTGTTTCTTGCTCCTGACTCTTTCGGCATCATTGGAAGTTATCCCTCGGGCTTCAACCGCTGGATTATAACCGAGCCAGCTATGTTTAGCCACCTCACCATCGCTAATCTTGATGTTTGCTTGTCCATCGGCGCGCTTATACACGTTAACAACCACCGCGCCTCCGAGGCCAAGATTGTGCTGCAGCGCGACGCGTGTTTCACTACAAAGTCGCGTATTGGCCCACCCGCGTAGCTGCCAGGTCAGCTCAGCACATTGAGCCAATCCCGTAGCTCCAATTGGATGGCCTTTTGAGATCAGACCGCCAGATGGATTGATCACCATCTTGCCCCCAAATGTAATATCTCCTCTTCGGACCATCTCATGCGCCTTTCCTGGCTCGCAGAAGCCGAGGGCATCTAGGAGTAGCATCTCGTTTGCGGAGAAGCAGTCGTGCAATTCGCATACCCGGATATCATTCGCTGCCACGCCCGCTTCAGCTAAAGCTGCTTTTGGCGGCCCTTTTGTGACATGTCATACCCGACGAGCTCCATTGCACTATTACCAAATGTCTTGGGGGAGTCGGTGCAAAACGCCTGCCCAGCCATTAAAATGGCCTGTCCTTTGAGATGTGGCCGGGTAGCGAGGAACCTTTCCGACACAATGACTGCAGCTGCGGCCCCGTCGCTGGTTGGGCTGCATTGCAGCTTCGTCAGAGGCGAGTAGATGGTAGGTGAGTCCTGAATCTCCTTGAGGCTGTATTTCTGCTGGAACTGGGCGTAGGGGTTGCGCTGCGAGTGCTCATGCGAAACGCGAGCAATTTCTGCAAAGTCCTCTTTCTTTGCCCCATATCTGGTACAAATCTTGTTAGCTGTAATCTACAAAAACAGAAAAACATGGGTGGTTTGATCTGACTTACTTTGTCATGTATTCTCGGCCTGCGTTTGCAAAATACTGCACCGTCAGAGGAGAGTTTGAAGGCTCAGCCAACTCTCGCATCTTGGCGGCAAAGCGACCACTTGAACTGGGTCTATCACTCCAGACGCTCTTGAGACTTCCGGGATTCATCTTCTCGAATCCCACCACGAGCACGCAATCGGCCTTGCCGCTCTGAACAAGCGTACGAGCCAGATACAGGCCGACAGATCCCGTAGCGCATGCATTGCCCGTGTTGACGATGGGAATGGATGACATGCCAAACTGGTAAAATACGCGCTGTCCCGAGGTTGAGTCTCCATAGGCAAAACAGGCCACGCCATGCTCAACGTCGTCGTAGTTGATCTGGGCGTCTAGCATGGCTTTAATGCCGGCTTCGTAGCCTAAGTCTGGATACTGGCGGAGACCACGGGGCTTGATAAACTTCGTCATGCCAACACCAAGGACATAAGCCTTGCTCGATCGTGTTTCGCTTGCCATGGCTTCGTCGTGTCGCGAGGGTGGCGTGGAAAGAATAATGTGATATCGATGGTTTGATGTAAAAGCTATGTTTCATTCATACATGGAATCGTGTCCTTGAACCTATACAAAAGGGCTTGATTCAAGTTCAGTCTCTGATTTTGAATCCATCAATTTTTGAATTCATGAATATATTCTTTCTACAGCGTTCAGAAGGATAATTTGCCAATATGAATTGTGTGTAGTGGGGCGTCTCACACCTAGGGGCCGAGGTGACGTGCTGTAGATATACTCAGAACTCCTCGGTTTATGACTACATACCTGGCAATCATCAGTATTCGTGGCAGTATATGGTCTCATAGCGCTGGGAGTGGCCTGAGAATTCCATCGAATACGGAATACGCACTGGACGAATAATATGATGTCCGAGTCCAACCTCGGCTATATGAGGTACGGCCAGCTCGAGATCAATTCACCAGTCAAGACTTTGGTGATGATTTGTGACATACAATCCTAATCCAACGTACATCATTGATTGCCATAAAATCGATAGGTTTCGAGATCTGCGCTGATACGAGAGCGCTTCCTGTTCATCTGACTTCCTTGATCTCGACTTAGGGCCATTATGGGGTCACATCAAGATACTGAGGCTCGTAGCCGTCATGATCTCGATGACGAGGCTCTGGGAAGCCATTTACTCTCATCACAAGAAATGCCCAATCTAAAACTTCCAGTCACAACATCCAAGATTGGATATGGCCAAAGCAATCCCACTTACTACCTGGATGACGCTGCGTGAGTACCTGAATGGTGAACCTTTACGTCAGATATCTTAATCTGCGTCTAACTAATAGAGCACAGCGGAGTAAGATACATCTTGAGAAAGAAGCCTGTTGGGAAGGCCATCAGCCCGGTTGCCCACCAGGTAGATCGTGAGTTCAGAGTATTGAAAGCTTTGGGATCCATTGAAGGGTTTCCAGTTCCCAGGGTGTTCACATTGTGCAATGACAGCTCTATTATTGGCACCCCATTCTACGTTAGTTTAATAAATCTGAATGTTTATTCTTCATGCTAACTTGGATATTCAGGTCATGGAATTCGTCAAAGGGAGAATCATCACGGATACGGACATGGAAGAGCTTTCTCCAGATGAAAGACGGCAGGCGTATGTCTCGGTGCCACTAATAGAATATGTGACTTGAAATTCAGCTAACGATGTTGTTGCTTGTAGATGGTTCTCCGCTATCGAGACTCTGGCTTGGCTTCATTCACTGGATCCAGACATGATTGGACTTGAGGGTTACGGCAAGAAGACGGGATTCTATGCTCGACACTGCTCCACGTGGAGTCGCATTGAGTTGCAGCAAGCTGCTGTCAAGCATGTTAAGACTGGAAAACCTTTGGGTCGAGCTCATAAGAGGTATGACGAAGTGGTAAGATATGTGCGAGAGAACGTACCGTCAGATCGACACGCGATTGTCCACGGAGACTTCAAATTCGATAACTTGGTATAGTCCCTCTTCCACCTTCGTAAAGCAGACGAATTGCTAACAGCTTCCTGCCAAAAGGTCCTTCACCCAACTGAGCCAAGAGTTATTGCTATTCTCGACTGGGAACTGTCCACCATCGGCCATCCACTTATGGACCTCGTCTTCTGCATAAGTCCTTTCTTCTCTGACTATACCAAGAGTGGAAAATCGTCCCTGTCACTCCAGGACTCCCCATACAAGCTAGAACATCGAGCAAGGTCGGGTATTCCTGAGCCAGATGAACTTCTGGCCCGCTATGCGGAGATTGTGGGGTTCGACATGCGCCAAGATAACCGAGGTAAAGACTGGGATACCGCGATAATCTTTCACTACCTTCGAGGAGCAACTATAGCTCATGGAATCCAAGCAAGATCTATTAGTGGACAGTCCAGTAGTAGCTTCAGTCATCTCTATTTCTCAAAGACTAGGCAGGCGATTGAAGCAGCTCTGCGCCGTATTGAATCCCTGAAGGATCAGCAAACATCAGAAAGCAAGCTTTAGACTTTTGAAACCCCTTTCTAATTTCGATACTACATTTAAAAAAGGCTTAAATACCTGAAACTGCTTGAAAATTAATGGTAATAAGGCTGGATAAACTGAAACAAGTGATGGTGAGCCTATCTACTGTAAAGTCTAGAATCACCTCGGCAACCCCACGCTAACATTTCAACAAAATGGCGCACAGTCGTAACTACAGAATGACGTTCAAGAGTATACTACAAGATATGTATCTCTACGGTTCCGAACTTTCTAATTATGATAAATAGATAGAGAACAGCACATACTAATTATTGAGATTGCCTCAACAACCCGTCTCATATCTCCACGAAATAGATGTAGTTACCTCACTAAACAGCATCTCATTTCTTTCAAATTCAAGAAAAAACGACCGCTGCATAATAATCAATGCCTCTTCAATACGACCCCGAGTTTTGGTCTGTGTTGGAGCCGCTCGTTCCAGTACTGTTCAAGCGAGAGCCGCTTTCCCTGGATAATATCAAGGCTGGGCGGGAGGCACGAGAAGCTGGCATGAGGGCACTCTTTGACAGGTTGGACATCTGTCCAGAAGTGGAACAAAGATCGTTTGAAGTGAAAGCTACTGATGGTTACATCATATCGATTCTCGCTCTCACCCCAACAGTTTCTCGGTCCGACCCTGGACCCTGCCTACTACACTTCCATGGAGGAGGCATGATATTAGGGTCCGCAGAGATTCAAGCAAGGCCACTAGCACAATTGGTCAGCGCAACATCAGTGCCTGTGTTCAGCGTCAACTACCGGCTGGCGCCGGAGTTCAAGGGAACCATTCCTGTTCAGGACGGCTACGCGGCTCTACTTTGGCTGAACAGTAAAGCGAAGGAGTTCAGTGTCGACCCGAGCAGAATCGCGGTGTTAGGAGAGAGCGCAGGTGGTGGTGTTGCCGCTGGTGTTGCATTGATGGCTCGAGATAAGGGATTGAAGCCGCGCCTAGCTAAGCAGATCCTCCTGTATCCCATGATAGACGACCGAAATATGGTTGCCAACGAAGCGATGGAGCCTCTTGCATTTTGGAAGACTGCAGACAACGCAACGGCCTGGACTGCGCTCCTCGGAGATCAAGCAGGCCAACCGGAAGCTCCCATCTCGTACTACTCGGCTCCTGCTCGAGCTCCGAGTCTAGCTGATCTTCCGCCAACATATATCGAAGTTGGAGGTCTTGATATATTTCTGCAAGAGAATGTCAATTATGCCACTAGACTGCTGGCCGAAAATATCCCTACCGAGTTGCATGTGTATCCAGGTTTGCCTCATGGCTTCGAGATGATCGCACCAAACATTACCGCTGCAAAGAAGGCCAATGAAAATCGCCATAGAGCTATAATGGGTATCTGAACCTCTGATGTTAGAAAATTGATAGTGTTTGAGTTTGATCTTAGGCCACACAAATTGGGGTGCAGTCAGGTGGCAATAGAGAAACAACGACGAGATAGTGTGATAGGCCTGTCTTCCTTGCAAGGGGATATTTGATGCAATTGAGTAACTCATTCTGGTATCAGTAGGTCTACTCGTATAAAGGGTTGACGTCCGTCAACAGTGTATACATCTCTTCTTTCCAGTCCGTAAAATCAAAAGTCGAAAGCGTCAAGAACCTCGTGATCGTCCATCATTGTACATATGCGTCCAATAAAACATAGACATGCCTCTTCCGTCTGCATGTCAGGCAGGTTCTCAGAAGGTGTAAGAGTAAGCGTCCAATAAGCCAGTACACCGAGTGACTGTCTCCGCAGCTCAAGCCATGCTTCCTCAACACTAACACTAGGGCCTCCGTGCTTTCTGAGCTCTGACACATACATCTCAACCATTTTCATGCTCCCACTGACGGCGCTTCTCTGCACTTACAGCCGTACCCAGGACGTATGCGAGGTCACGAGACCAGTGTCCTCTTGCAACTGTCTGGCCAGTCTGTCAGGCCCATATGTCCATCAGGTGTTATATACCAGTTGCCTTGAGGAGAACAATCATGTCAGCGTCTATAGCAACAGGGGGTAGGCCTCGGTCTATAACTTGGGTCGGAGTCACATACCGAGATGAACATCTCCATGAACCACCGTCGCTGGGAGCGCAGCATTACGCTCTACTGACTTGAGCGTACAAGGCCCAAATTTCATTCTGCCTCGCAAATAGTCGTGGGGGAATTACCGACTTTGCAGCCCTGAATCCGTTGACGCACATGGTCTCGAGGCCAACTTCGATCAAGTTACTGATCCGGTCTTTATAGATGAGCAACCGTTCGAAATCGGGATGTTGAGACTGATAGTACTGGCTATGTAACTTTGCCAACATCTGAACCTGCTCGGCGAACTGAGCTTTGGTTAAGCCTGTCTTGTAGTTGCAGAATGTGGTCTCTTGGCCCATATCTTTTAAGATCACAATGGCGGCCCATGATTTTGGATCATAGCCAGCAAAATATGCCCACGGCGCCTCAATGTTGAGCTGAGGTCGTATGTGATTATAGAAGCAGACCTCGCTGTAGGTACCTCCCGCGGCCAAGACGATGCGATTCTCTGCAGAATGAGCTGCCTTGCAGAAAACTGAAGTTGGGAGCTTGTGTGCTCCAAAGCCTTCCCATTCGATTTCGATACGACGTCGATTTGCAGATCCATCATCTTTTGGACCTAAACTGAAGCTCTTGATAGTTGATCTAAAAACATCTCGGGCCAAAGTGGCGGTCAGCCATTCTTTAGTGATAGCTTCATATGAGACAGGGATATCTCCATATTCTCTTGGGACTGGAGGATTGAGCTCCTCCTCTTTGCAACTTCGTCGAACATGCTCGACGATATCCTTTCGCAGTGATCCAATTTGTGACATCTGTCTGGCCTTCTAGTGTTGAGGTAGGTCTCTCAATGATCAAACGTCTCTCAATGATGTTGGCTTAGAAACCATGCAAGTTTATATGGCCTATCCTCCTCGGCAACCTTCCCACTGTCATGGTTTCAGGCTGGGTGCCCTCGGGCTCTCGCCCGTGTTCCTACATGCTGAGCCAGTCGGTTAGGTTTGACAAGGATTACGGTTAATGCAACTCGCTCTTCACCATTGACATGCCGATCTTATAATTATACTTGTTTTGGAATGGGATATGGCTAAGAAAAGCCACACCAAAAAGAACAGACATAATAACATTGTGTACCGGCACAAAGTCAAGGCCTTTGTTCACTCGCAAGTAATTAAATATATCGCTCTTCGTATGATATCCATGTCACCTCTTACAGGCCTGCGAGTCGTGGAGCTTGCAGGTCTCGCCCCAGGTAGGTTTGGCCGTCGAGTCTAATCCCATCCCAAGTATAACGATCCCTGCAATTAAGTCTGACTTGATATGTGATTTGTTAGGTCCCTTCTGTGGGCAGCTTCTCTCTTCATATGGTACCTCGGTTCTCCGAGTCGATCGCGCAGGTGTCTACGAAAACCAGGACATTCTGACATCCTACAAGTCATCTATTGTCTTAGACCTCAAGAACAGACATTGTATCCGCCTCCTCAAAGGCCTTCTCGATAAGGCTGATATCCTGATTGACCCTTTTCGACCTGGCGTTCTCGAAAGACTGGGCTTATGCCCCAGTTCTGTTCTTCTCGTCTCAAACCCACGTTTGATCGTGGTGCGTATTACTGGTTTTCGCCGCGATGGTCCATATAAGGATATGGCCGGGCATGATATCAACTACCTGGCTGTCTCTGGTGTGTTGAGTAAGCTTGGAAGTAGCGGACTACCACCATCGGCGCCTGGTAACCTCCTCGCAGACTATGCAGGGGGAGGTTTGGTTGCCTTTGCAGGTGTTCTCATGGCCCTTTATCATCGAAGCTCGACAGGCAAGGGCCAGGTAGTCGAAGCGAGTATGGTAGATGGCGTCTCATACATAGGAACCATACCGCGACTGAGGTCCGACGAGCCTGCTTGGAACGGCGGAAAGGGAACCAACCTGTTAGATGGAGGTTGCCCTTACTACCAATGTTATGAATGTAAAGATGAAGGACGGTACATATCTGTTGGCGCACTGGAGCCTCAGTTCTTTGAGAACCTTCTCCAAGGCCTGGGATTGACAAGCGACAACATTTTAAGCCCGGGTCTGCGGCGCGAGGACAAGCGTTCGTGGCCACGGATGCAAGAGGTATTTGTCAAAACGTTCAAGGAGAAGACACGCGAGGAATGGGAGCACATATTTGACGGTTTGAACGCATGCGTTGCCCCTGTTATCGAGGACAAGGAGATGGAAGAGGCGGGTTACGAACAGCGACCAATAGTAAACCTGACTGCCACGCCGGCGAGACCGGTAGACACACAGTGGAAAGGCAAGCGGCTGAGTCCGGGTCACGGCGCAGAGGAGACATTGAAGACGTGGATGAACTGGGAGCATGGTGAAGACTATGCGATTGATCAAGGAGTATATCTGTTGCGTCCAGTGGATTCTAAACTTTAACTCAGGTTCATTTCCAGAGCCACGTCGGCACAAGCCAATAGTATCAACGAAGGAAAACTATATCATATAAAGTTCGATAAGTTCACAGTCATTAGACTGTCTGCATCGCCTTCAGTGTTGAGAAGAGTTGGCAACAGTGTCTCAACATCGCACCAAGACCCTGGGAATGGCGACCCGGCCAAAAGATCACTCATGTCGGTAGTAGTCCAGCTTTCCATTACCATATTTGGAAATTCCATCGGTACTCGTGGCTGTTGGGCCACTGTAACTGTCCGACTGCTATCGTCTTGACCTAAGCCCGGCTCCTCTGCCGCAGAGTCTTGGTTCCAGTTGCCCGAGGTGCTCGGGCTCGGATACATGCAACTTGCCGCAACGGTGTTAGGTCCCATATCTAGCCGAGGCTTATACGCCGCGTTTTCGCGTTCTCCAAACTTGCTTCCCCCGGTCGGTAAAGTCCAGGGAACGTGAAGACCAGTGTTCTTTAGTATCGAGTTGAGAAATTGCATGGCGTAGTCCGCAGATGTATACATCTCTTGTAGCTGCTGAAGGACGTTTACGCACTGGTAGAGGCGTCCGAGACTGAGACTCCGGGCTTCCTCGTCGTCTGAGCATGTGTTGAAGAGATGGACAAGAGTGACAGCGAGATAGGCTGGAACGGCAAGGGTCGGTAGGAAACGCAGTTGGTTATCCCGCTGTAGGTTGAAGGCCAATTTGGTCATCTCGACTGCTGTGTCCGTTACATTTCCCCTCGATACTGTGCTGCCATCATTTCTCGCACCATCGTTGTTGGAGCCGAAGCAGAAGACCTGCGGCCTATGGAGAGCACCCAATGCCGTTAGGTAGACCATTCGAAGCTGGGCCTGGTGAAGTCGCAATATCTCATCAGCATGTAGCTCGTCGGTCGTACTAGTAACAGGCGGCCGTGATCCGGTCTTGGCAGTGTAACGAGAGTGGATGTTCTGACTCTCAAGCCAACCTTTGAGCTCGGTACTGCGTTCAGAAAGTGATTTGGCTTGCTCTGGGGATCTATCGGGCCGCCCAGTCAATTGCTGACTGTACTCAACCCCTCCGAGGTAATTGCCCATAACCGTGTACAAGGTGTTGAGAGTACGTCCAATGTAGACGCATAGACTACTTAGTTCAATGCACATTATAGCCAGACTTTGTCTCTTTTCTGAATTTGGATATGTGGCCTTCAAGTCCTGGAACAATCTATCCAGGTTTGTCGATGGGGAGCTGAAGTCAAAGTCGTCTAAGGTGAGCGGCTTGACGTTGTAATCATCCTCTCTTAGACGCGGCGGATTCCGTAATCCAAGGGCCAGTAAACGGTCCCTCATCAAACAGCACCACCATAACCTTCGACGGAGCTTCTTCTCTTGTTGCGATATTTTCAGGTGTTCGGGATCTCGATGCAAGCCCCCAACTTGGGCATTTGTCAAGGCGATACCCATCCAATGCCACGTATCCTTGTCATCGTCTGGGCAATCATACCAGTGACTCAACAGCAGAAGAGACTGAATCAACGCCATGCGATCCGACTCATAATTTAAACTGTAGAGAATCCTGACACGGTCGTAAAAGTCTTTCCTAGCCGCTAGTCGTGAAGCATAACCTCTTGAATGCAGAGTCTTGAGGTCCACAAAAGTGACGCTGACAAAATTGACTGCTTGGAATAGCAGAAGGCTGATGGGGTTACGGCCGTTGTTGTGAAGGATAGCGCCAGCATATTCTTCGATATCGAGGATTGGCAAGAAGGAATGAACCACTGTGATGTAAACACGTAGCAGTTCATCTCTAAACTCTGGATCTGGAATCGACAAGCACAGTTTATGTGATAAATAGTACATATCTCTATTATCTAGGTGTTGAGGAGGGGGTCGGATGAAAGCTGGTAATGATGTTGTGATTCTTTCTGGCTGGGATGGTGCAAAAGGTCCACTGGAGGTTCTCATCTCTTCTACATAGTCGAATGGAGCGTCGAGGTTCACGCCTTGCATGGGCGCAGGCGGTTCTGTGTTTGACGGCTGGTCGTCATGGACCTGAACGTGGATTTCATCCATGGGCTCTCCGTCAGCGGGTTGCTGTTGCTGGTCTGGACACGGCAAGTCAGTTCACTGTTTAGAACCACGAAAGCACACACAATAGTACATACCGAATACAGAAATTTCGGTCGCATTGAGTGGTTGAGAACGAGACCGGGGGTCTTCATCCTCTGGCTCAATTTCTGCCTCAGCGTCGGGTTCATCGGGTTCAGATAACTCTTCTGGCTCAAGAGACTCCGGCACTGCAGCAGGTAGACATGAGGTCACAAATATCGGTGGGGGCGAACCAGAAGAGCGGTCGCGAGCAGCGGGCGGGTTCGAATTGCGGCGACGCTGGCAAGAGGCGGCGGTAGGTCTCCGACCCCGATTTGACTCTTTCAGAACGCAATTAATGCTGTCAAGTCGACAATTCGTGCAAGGAACACCTCCATCGGTGACGTCGCAACGAACTTTACGGTTTCGGCATGATAGACAGGCCTTGGATGAGCGTCTCTTCCACGGGCGCTGGCCATCGCAAGGGGCGCTTCGTTTTGCTGACGATGCTGTTGCCCGGTTGGACGGGTCACCGCTCGGCTGGGAAGAGGGAGGTTGCGAAGGCATCTATGCAACAGAGATAAAAGGATATAGGGGAGGACTGGCGATGATTCCAGGCAGAGTGACAGCCTTGTAAGGCGCTGGCAAGCGATCTTGGCTGGGTATCAGGAGTCTGGAGTAAAGTGGAGGTGAACAACCTGCGAGGGGGTTCCAGGGGCTGGATTCTCAAGGCACTCCCTATAACAGTATGATAATGCCAGAGATGATTGGGTAACACGCTGTGCTTGGACCTGGTCCTTGGAGCTGGTAAGCTAATTGCACTAATTTAGAGCGAACGCTCTGATACGCGGGGCCCCGCGTTCTAGCTTTAAGGGGTATAGCAACAGGCGCATCTTCCCCGCATCCACCACAGCTTTGAGCTTACTGTAGCTGCCGCTCCGACAGATAGGTCTGTGAGCCAGCAGTAATTCTTAATGTAAGCTATTGCTCATATTCAAGGTTAAGATGTTTATAAGTCTAATAAAATAGGTCTGTAGAAAGCACGCAATATGACAGATAGAAACAAGGATGTATTTTAGGAGGTTTAATACTAATAAAGTTATATTATTCCAAGTACCAGAACCAAGGATAGTTCGTCGATCCAACCTTTTCTGTCAATAGCCTGGTCCAGAACAGGGATCAAGCCAACCCCTCAATTCCCAATACAGACCCACGGTGCCAGTGGTTTTTAGTAGCCGAGGGCCGAGCACACAAACTAAGCTGGATGGTCATCTCTTGTCCACTCTTTATCGCCATGTGATGTCATTCAAACGCTCGAGACTCTGCTTGAGGATCAAACTACCGACACCTGTAGCTTGTAGCTAGCGCCGTTGGTCAAATGCCGTTCCGTAGGGCCCATCGAGCGGTATGTGATCTGCAAATGTGCATCAGAGCACTTCCTGGTCGTCGTCTGCGAAGTCTTCCATGGCTTCACTAAAGAAGACCGAGTTTAAATGTGAGTTCCCTCTAGTTGAAGAAGAATGCGAGTATGGTTCATCTTCGTGCCGACGATGTTCTCTAAGCCATTGCGGAAAGTCTTCTTCGGCCGGGCATCGACCGCGGGCAAGCGAGAATTCAACCGCCAAGGCGATGCGGAGATACATCCGTGGATCCTTCAAGAGCATGTCTGTCCAAATATCACTGCTCCAAGATTCTTCAATCAACGTGGCTGGTCGCACCACATGCTCATCAGCACCATGAGAAGAGGCAGTATAGGTCGGTAGCGGTACACTAATCTTGATATGCTCCACGATGCCTCGGATGTACTTTATGGTGCTTGTCGCGTTGTCGTAAAGATGATTGAATTGGTTCATGACATCGAGGTGCGCATCCAGATCCCGTTGTGTGTCACCGTCTGAATTCTGAATATGAGATTGTAATAAAAACCAGATAAATGGAGTTGCTGCAAAACTGATGCTGTGGAGGAAGTCTGATTAGCGCGGAGCCTTATCCAGCAAGGGTTATGTTGTTTGACTAACAAGGTCACTGGGAGGTATTGAACCAAACCCGAATCTTTGAGTTCTATCATGTTCTCTGTAATACTGCGCAAACAGCAGCCGAGACTTTTATGCGCAACAATTCTTGCATTTGGCGGATCGTCAAGCTGTTCTCCCTCGAGAAAATCCCTGCTGAGTAATGTGTGATTATAGAGTGATGCCTTTGCAGCGCTGTCATCAAGTACCTATTAGTCGTCTAGCACAATCACATGGTAGAAGCAGGGGAACAACTCACTGATAGTAAGTGCAAAGAACGTTGGAAAACAGTATTAGTGATTCATGAGCTCCAGTGATGAGGGTAGGTAATTTGAACATCGCATATGTCTTGTCATACCACTTATCCAGCCTCATGGTAAGATCCTCAATCTCGTCACGGCACAACTCACGTACCTTTGCCAAAGAAGGCGCGGGAGGTATTTCACTTAGTAGAGTGCCCAAATCACCAAGGGCTATAGCAATCTGCACTATGAGGCGTTTTACAATGCCGTCGTACACTCGAGATGTCCCAATTTCATGAGCAAAGTCTGCGGCTGACAGTTCCGGGCAGTTATATGCAGTGGGACTAAGGAGCGGTGACTGGCGAAGTGCCAAAGCCAGGATTCGATCGCGGAGAACACAGCACCACCATAGACGTTTGAGCAAAGCTCCCTCACGGGTGTCTTTTTTCTCCTGATACCGATGAGTATCTGCACTCTTAGCGTAGTGTGTAGCGATACTGAGCCAGTACAACGGCTTCTTATCCATGAAGCTTATCGTGCGGTATGTTAGCATTATAGCCCCCTGGGCCCTGTCTTGGTCGCCGAGGGTAGATTGAAGATCGAAGAGTGTCTAGCAAGCCGTCAATCGTACTATCGCAGCCATGAGGCTTGCTGGGGATGGGTACCGTAGCCCGCGAGTAGAACTCATCTTGAGCTTCTTTAACAGTATGAAAGCCAAGGCAGACCAGCGATTCTAGGGAGACATACTTGATTGAACACGAGTCAGTCAACAGCAAGATCCAGATGTTCGACATAGCCTTACCGGGCTGGATACAAAAAGCATCGCCTGCAGGACGAACAGAGAGACATATCCGTTGCTGTCAGCTTGCTCACTATATGACGCCCAAAATCTCTGTTCATCGAGTAGAGGAACAAGCGGATGGAAGTATAAGAAGTAATTATTCACGAACTCCTCAAGTATAGGCTTGGTGGGCACATGAAGACACCCTCGCTGTTCTAACAATCTAGCCACTTCTGAATCTACCTCCCGAGATGAAGGATGCTTGATGAAGTGATAGAACGGGAAGAGCATAAAACCTCCTGTGATCCAAGGGAACTTCTGTCTTCGTTTGGGCAGCCTGGCCTGGCAAGAGCTTGGAATGTTGTCGTCGCTCAACAGTTCGCGCTCAGCATGGGTCGACAGCCTGGGGGCAGGTCTCTTTGAGTTGGACCAGGTATCATCGCCTGGAGGTGTGGGTGGTTTGGTGCCATAATCAGTAAGAGGCACATTATGATCTGTCTCTGGAGTCGAATATGTATCTGTAACTGCAGCGGCGGGACACAGCGAGGGCAATATATGTTGATTCTCGTCAAGGTCAAGGTATTGAGATGGCGAAATGGGTCGGTAGGCTTCATCTGAAGATGCCTCTAGGTTTTTCATCACCGGGACTCTCGTCTCGTTCGGCCTTGTTCAATATGTTAGATGAGTAGCCTCCCAATATATCAACAAGGATCGACCTACGCGCCACGCCTCTTGGACTTAATAACGCACGTGTGACCGTCTAAGCGGCAGTTTCGACATGTCCCTCCGCTTTCGATCACGTTGCATCGTACTTTTCGCTTCCTGCATGGAAGACATGCTATCGACGCTCGCCGCCTTTTGACACCACGTGTAGTCATTTGAGGATTGGGGGGCTGATGTATGGTGCGGATCACAGTTGTCGTCTGCGCGCTGCTGAACGGGAAAGACATTAAATCGGGATTTGGCATGGTGTTAATATGATGAGAGTGATGTTGTGTTTGACTGCTTGGAATAAATATGGATGTAAGCAATGATGACACGTTTGGTTCGGAACGAAAACTATGAGTGAGGTAGGGACAATTGATAACAATTGCTAGATCGACGAGGCTGGGCATCATTGAATACGGTGAGCCGGTTCAGGTGTTATAACTCGTCTCTTCCCCCATGAACACCTTCCAGCCTCGTGGCAACTTGCGTTACTGGCAAAGTGGCCGAGGCAAGGCTTTCATTCGGGCAGAGCTATTTAATGCGGCTAACAACAACATCACGGAAACCAAGGTAATCATTTGCCCGCCAGGAGGAAGAATGTGGTGGAGACACGGAAACTAGGATGAAGACGTCTTACTCTTGGATGGCGCTGACTAACTGGATAAAACTTACTTTAAACGAACTATGATAGCTACCCACAGTAGTGTACGCAGTACTCAGACTGATTTTTAGTGCCTCTGGACATGTCACAACTTGGTCCTTTCCGCCTTCTCACCAGTGTTCTTATATCCAAACAAGTAAGCCGCAATCTTGCGCATCTGAACCTCTTCGCTCCCTTCTGTGATTCTATATCGTCTAAAGTGACGCCAGATGTGCTCAAAAGGATAATGCCTCGAGTAACCATCTCCGCCATGGATCTGCATCGCGCGATCCGCTGCCTCGCAAGCCAATCGATTTGCGTAGTAGTTGCACATACCAATCTTATGTCCTAACCTCTTCTCTATAGCAACCCAGGGCGCTTTGCCATCTTGTTTTGCTTGCGCCGTTACGTCATCCATCTCCACTGCAGTGCGCAAGATGAGGAGCCTCAGCATCTCTTCCTGGGTTGAGAGTTCGACGAGGGGCCATTGGATGGCTTGGTTGATGGAGAGAGGCTTTCCGAAGACATTGCGGTTATTGGCGTATTCGACACTCTTTTGGATGCAGTATCGGGCGGCTCCGCAGCTAGACGCAGCTTGTCTGATTCTGTTTTCGTGCGTGAAGGTCTGGGCAATGGCTAGGCCGTTGTCGCGAGGGCCGAGGATGGCTGATGCTGAAACCAGGACATCTTTGAAAAGAACCGTTGCATGATCGGTTGGCATGTTGAGAGTCCACTCATACGATGCAACTGTGACGCCAGGGGAGTTCCGAGGTACTAGGAAAGCCGTGATACCGCTGGCATCTCCGACTTTTCCAGATGTTCTAGCAAAGACCACACAGTAGTTTGCATGGTGCATTCCCGTCTGCCATTTCTTGTTTCCATTAATTCTGTAGCCCTCTTCTCCTGACGAAAGAGTGACAGCTTTCGCTGTTGTCTCCATATGTGTTGCATCTGACCCATGGTTGATCTCCGTTAACCCGAAAGTAGCTCGTATTTGTCCATTGATGCTAGCAGGAATCAGATCTTGCTTCTGTTTCTCAGTCCCGTAGTGATAGATCAAAATGACAAATGGCATGTTTCCGACGATACTGTGCTCGCTCTGTAAGTCGTTGGCCAAGCTCACACCGCCGCCATACTCAGGATGGGAGGACAGATGGTACCGAGTAGCGCACATGTACAGGTTCATTGATGCTTCTCCTGATCCACCAAACTCCCGAGGAGATGAAAAACGGTAGAAGCCTGCCGTATCAGCAAGCCTTTTTGTGTGTTGTAGCAAGCGCTCCCATTCTTCTGTCGGCAGGCCTTGGTTATGCCATTGAGTTCGTGAAGCTTCCCGGCGGTAGTCAAAGAATCTGTCATTGTCGTCCCTCTTTTGCAAAGGTAGAATGGTTTCATGGATAAAGGAATCAAGGCGAGACAAGAAGCTCTGTATATGCAGTGGTAGTTCAAAATTCATCTCGTCAGGAAGTTGAGGATAATAGAATCTGTAATGATATGTAAATAATGTTGATAACGCCCAATTCTGATATTGAGATATTGTTTATTGTTTTTTATAGGGATATATCCAGCCGTTCAAAATAAAGAAGCAATGAATCCAGGATGGTTTGTCTTGTAGACGATAGTTCGCCGGGCAAAGGGTTAGTAAACGTAGATGACAGAGCGGTCTAACCTTGCAACCTTGCCTCGGCTTTCTCGGCATGCGGCCTACATGGTGCTTCTTCAACGACAGCGAGTGCAATTAACCAGGTAAATCGCCTCTACAGTAAGTTTCTTGTTTTGGTCACCGGAATTACAAAAAGCTTGCCGATATTAGCCAGAGTAGGGATAGAAGCCACCGGCACACGACTGGGGAACTCTACCAGGATTGGATTCTGGATATAATTTTAATTAAGATAGTACTTTTATGCAATGAATCGATCTAAATGCATGCGTGTCTATCTTGGCTAAGTCGAGGTAAGGCGCGCATTGCAAGCATTAGCTATGTGGTCTATTCACTCAAAACAACACTCGGCAAGATAATCGAGGTTTACTTATTCTATCTTCGTCTTCTGATAAGGGCAAAGACGCTTTACCAAGCTAACATGCCATCCAAACTGGCTACAAGTGAGTCTTGGCCAGACCACGCAGAACCGCAACTCCCCCAGCAAGACAAACCTTGCCAGTCTCCTTGACCTCGGTCTCAAAAATAACATTCTTACCCTGAAGCCACATTTTGGTCTTGAGCGATTGCCCAGGCTCTATGGTGCCCGCGAACCGAACCTTGATACTGAAAATGGGGCCGTAACTCGAAACGACATGCTTAGTAGCGATACCAAATGAGCAAAGCCCGTGGAGAATGGGTGTTTCGAACCCTCCTGCGGCGCTGGCAGTCGGATCTATGTGCAGCGGGTTTCTGTCTCCGTTCAGGCGGTATAAAGCTGCTTGACCGCGCGTTGTCTTCTCTTCTACCACTTGATCAGGCTCGCCCTCGGGAATGGCATGTACAGCTGTGCCCTTGTTTCTATCGCTCCTGGTGGAGGTACCGCCGAAGCCACCAGCACCACGTAGGAAAAGAGTCAGCTCATTGTAGAATATTTTCTCCCCGGTAGTCTTGTCGCAAGTTGTAGTGCCGATAATTGCTACCGCAGCTTTGCCCTTATCCAGAATATCGATGAGTTTGCTCTCAGATACAAATGTCCCTACAGTGGGGATGGGAAACCTGTGGATCTCAAGGTAATGCTCCCCGTGTAGCAGTCTCTTGTAGGAGAAGTTCGGCACCAGATCCTTAAGATCGAACGGTCTGGCTGCGGTCGTGCCTGGAATGACACCAAAAGATGGGATGACCTCAAAGTCGGGGTGCTTTTCGAATACCCAGGGAAGCTGTGATATGCTGGCTCCAATGGATAAGTTATACAGTATAATGTCTTTGTCAACAAAGCTCATTTCAGTTGGCTGAGTCTTCGCATTCTTTGCCTTTTCAATAGCCTTGAGCCAGCGCTGGCTCCCTGACGAGGACTTGTCCAATCTAGCAATGTTTGCCATAATCCGTTGGCGAGTATCCGCAGCATTAGTAGGGGTAGACGTCTTTCCAGGAGTGAATGAGACTATGTCTCTCCATCTCTCAAGTAGAAACTCCGGAGTAAGGGGACTGTGGACTGGGAAGTCGTAGCCATCTGATCGTTGATATCTCGTCACTGCCTGCCAACCACAACCAGCCTCGAAGATCGTGCCGCTGGCGTCACTAGGAACCTTGTCGGATGAAAGGAGCAGCACCATCGCCGCTACATATTCCGGCTTGCGAGATCTTACTACCTCTTCTGGGAGCACTCCCTTCGTAAGGTTGGTACCGGCTGATGGCGAGATGCAATTAACCACAATATTGTTCTTTCGACCCTCTATGGCCAAGGCTCTGGAGAAGCCTACAATTGCTGTTTTCTAATCCGGTGTAAGTAAATGCTCATGATAAAGCAATGTAAAATGGTTCAACTTACTGCTGCGGCATAGTTTGCCTGCCCGTAATTCCCGTAGGTTCCGCTCGTACTCGTTGTGTTCACGATGCGGCCGTACTTCTGCTTAACCATGTAGGGATATGCTGCTCGCGCACACTTGTAGGTTGCTCGCAGATGGATATTGTTCACATCGTCCCACATCTTGTCCGTCATATTTTGGAAGGCTTTGTCTCTTAGTATACCCGCGTTGTTGATCAATATGTCGATCCTCCCAAAGGCACGGATCGCAGTATCGATAACAGCGTCACCGTCTTCTACCGAGTGATTGTCCGGAACAGCCACTCCGCCCAGCGATTTGATTTCGTTGACAACGCTCTGTGGGTCTTTCCAGTCATTAACAACAATAGATGCTCCGAGTTTGGCTAGTCCAATGCAATAAGCTCTACCGAGTCTACCAGAGAACGGATTTTAGTAAGTGATTCCTTGTCATGAATTATGAGATAGTGGCTTACCCAGCACCTCCACCTGTCACAACAGCTACTCTTCCATCAAATCGTACCTCGTCCTGCTGTCTATTAGGCGGAAGGTTCTGTGCGTGCTTCAGAAGCTCGACTAAGTTGGCGGTAGTGGTAGGATAGTCGGGGTTTGTGAAGTCGTTGATTTCATCCCATTTCCCAAGCACAGCCCCTGGTGTCAATGTCTCATCGCACCTGAGAATGGCTCCTTTCGATCTCTCCCATCGAATCTTCGAAACGTGTCCTGCACCGACCTCGAAAATGGAACCATTCTCGGATGTGTTGCTTTGGTGACTAAGGACCGCGACCAGTGGCACTACCCATTCTGGTGTCAGATGTTGAAGTAGGTCCGGTGGCATCACGGTGGCTGTCATGCGACTAGCAGCCACCGGAGCAATGATGTTTGTCAAGATATTGTATTTCAACCCTTCCTTGGCCAGAGTCTCGCCGAGACCAATCATCCCGGACTTTGCAGCAGCATAGTTGCACTGACCGAAGTTGCCGTACAGCCCAGCAGCCGATGAGGTCAATATGACTCTTCCAAACTTCTGTTTGCGGAAGTGAATCCATGCAGCCTGTGTCGTCTTATACAGACCTCTCATGTGAACTGCCTGGACCGAGTCCCAATCGGCATCTGTCATGTTTTTGAAGCTCACATCACGCAGAATTCCAGCGTTATTGATGAGAATATCAATACGGCCAAAGGAGGAAATCGCCGTTTGAACTATAGCGGCACCGTCCTCGACCGAGTGATGATCTGCTACCGCTTTACCGCCCTCGGCAACAATCTCGCTGACAACTCCATCTGCGCTCTGTGTTTTATGGAGGTTAGCAGCAAAACGTGCCAAGAGAGTCAAAGTGCCTCTTGCCTTAGAACCCTGTCCGACACCTCTCAAAGATGTTCCAAGGTCATTGACTACGACACTGGCGCCTCTGGCAGCGAAGAATTTGGCGTAGGCTTTGCCCAGCCCAGAGCCAGCCCCAGTAACGACCACCACCTGTCCATCGTACCGGAGATTCATTTTCAAAACCGAAGAGATTCCAAGGATTGTAGGTAGTTGTAAGAGAGAACTAAAGTAAGTTGAATTTAACCAAGACAAATTGCCAGATGGTATTGAGACTTTAGATCAAACTGGCCCTTACCATGAGCGATTGTCATTACCCTGTTGTTTTATTAGCCGAGGCTCCCACGCATATGTGAGCCTTCCCAAGTAATACAAATGAACTGGGTGCGCTATTTCCGAAGCACTTCGTCAATTTTGCGTATTTGTTGCGATGAATGTGCCTTGGCCCGAGGAATGCAAGCCCGCACAGCGAACCTTGGCAGCGGTGGTGATTGTTAAACATTCGGAGGATATATAGGGTGTACACATTTAATCGAAGTAGACCATTGTGTGCTTATGTCTCACCCCAGAACAAATACTGCAAGCTCCTTCAACCATCTGACACTCTGTATATTTGTACATGTCGTACTTCCCCTGCCATTTGCATAAGCAATGTGCTTCTATCCTGTAATAAGGACAATCTCACCCTATACTACGATACCGCCATTTACCATCGACCCTGCAATCTCTCCATTTCATACGGAGCGACATCACTATAAAAACACGGAAAGTCTCTGATCAACCTCTCTCGTCATGGCTTTGGAAGGAAAAGTCATAGCAATCACTGGAGGCGCCCAGGGCATTGGCTTAGCAACTGCGAGGCTCATCGCGAGCAGAGGCGCCAGTGTCAGCATTCTCGATAACAACCCAACGACACTTGAAGCTGTAGAGGAGGAGTTTGTCACGAACAAGTGGCCAATTCACACATTTACAGCAGACATTAGACAAGCTGACAAGGTTGATTCTTGGATTGAGAATGCTGTGAAGAAGTTTGGTCGTCTTGATGGCGCGGTTAATGCGGCGGGAACTGTTGGCAAGTTTCATGGTCAGAAGCAAATAGCGCTGTTGGATGATGAAGATTGGAACCTCGTTATGGGTATCAACGTCAATGGTGAGTGATCTTCCAGCCAGTACCTATCAACCACTTAGCTGCTGGGCTAATTGATGGATTAATAGGAATGATGCACTCTCTCCGTGCCCAGCTCCGGCATATTCAATCTGGTGGAAGCATTGTAAACATCGCTTCCAACCTAGGCTCAAAGGGTGCTCCAGGTTGTGCGCCGTATGCAACGTCTAAGCACGCAGTCATCGGGCTGAGCATGAGCGCCGCCCATGACTATGGATCGCAGGGTATAAGAATTAATGTCGTGTCTCCTGGTGGAACCCAAGGGCCATTGATGAGAAGTGTAGTTGGTGACAACCCACCTCCGCCTCCCTCGGTCTTAGGAAAGTATGGACAGCCTGAAGAGGTAGCCTTTCAGATAGCCTGGCTTCTGGGACCGGAAAGCACTCATAGCTCGGGCAGTATTTTCCGCGTTGATGGTGGAGAGTTTTGTTAATGATATTAAATACAGATCTGCGGTTGTACAGGGTCTTACTACACCTTATGCACTTCTTTTTGAACATAAAATATTATTTTGTATTTTATCTTCTGTGATTTCTAGTAGACAACTCGGCTTCCGCGGGTTCAAGATGTGGAACGGGGCCAGTGAAATAGGCGGACTTGGCAAGCCACTTTTAGTTTGTAGTTGTCCCGATCCCGACTCCGCAGCAAGAAGTCCGCAAAATGAACTGATAACCTGACCAATACTTATAAAATATAAAATACCAGTCACAGTAGCCTAAATATGCGGTATATCGTTCATATAACTCATTTTTTATCTCATTATACACTCACTCAAGCACAGCATCACATCATGGCGGTTAAAGCGGCATTCATCGGAGCGTGCGGCGCTACTTTGCGGCATGTGCTAGCTTGGACATTACTTGATGGTCATAAAGCAGCCGCTCGTAAGTTTAAGGTAACCATACCCTCAGTGTCTAAGCTAATTCGCCATATATAGTTGTTCGTGATCACTCAAAACTAAAAAAGATTCTCTTGGATCTCGGTGTATCCGAAAAGGTCCAACAGTCACAACTCATCGTTGTCGAAGGATCATCCCGCGATGTCTCCACAGTCCGCAATCTTCTTCTCAATGACCCTGAGATTATTTTCAGTGGCATCACAAGCACTTGGAAACTCCGATTTAACCCTTTTCACCCGATTGCTATGGATGATGCCAGTATCACCGGTGACTCTGCTGCTGCGGTGATGCAAGCTTTAAAAGATCTTGTTTCTACAAACAGTATCACAAATCTACCCATCTACGCTCCAATCTCATCGACTGGACATGGCTCTCGTCGGGATCAACCACGTAGCCTCATGCCGCTCTACTGGTGGTTGTTGAAAGAGGCTCAGGCCGACACTGCGGTTCTCGAGCGTGTTACTCGTGAGGCGGCGACGCAGAAGCAATCTTGTCTTGGTGGATATGTGATGCTTCGACCTCCATTGCTGACAGATGGGGAGATGAAAGGGACGAAAGAAGTGCGCGCTGGGTGGATTTGGGAAGACGATATCTTTCGGAAGAGTGATGAGCAAGAAACTAGCGTCAAGGTAGGATATACTATCAGCAGGATGGATCTGGCAAGATGGATGTTTGAAGAGCTCATCCAAGGAGATTTCCGGAGTTGGAATGGAAAATGCGTAAACCTGACATACTAGAACATCTCGTTTTGTCTTTCAGTTGTGTTAACTATTACCTGTATCTAATTTAATATCCATAACTTGATCTGAATCTGCCAACTGTACCGAAAGCAAACACAGACCCCTGCCTTGTTTCTGTTTGTACGATCTACTATCTTCTGGAAAACTCTCGTAATGGAGACATACTCTAACAAACTTAGGAGCTAGAAATAGGCTTTTAGCTACCAGCTTTAGGTCATTGAAATGTTGCAATTGATTTTTCGCTCCTGCTTTCTTTCTTACATTATTATCTCAGTGTTGCGGCCCCACTTGGCGCCCTTGCCGCTTTGTGCCACTTCTATAAAAACCACGAACATTCATTTGTCCTTATTATACTCCCTCTCTTCCAAACTTTTCTGCCTCTCACCCCACCCCTTGTCGCCATCACCCCTCCCCCTGCTTATTGCTCCAGCTACACAGCTAATTGCCTTTGATACTTCTAGATCGCATGCGACATCGACCCTAAAGGACCCGAGAAACACAGCGACAGAAGAAGAGACCTTGTCATTCTTGATCATCATGATGATGACGAACCCATCGAGGCAGCTTGCATCTGCACAAATAGGAGCTTTGATGTCGCTGGCATAATAGGGCTTTACGCAAGTTGTATGGCACAAAACAGCAAGGACACAGAGGGTAAGAATTTCATGGAAAGACAGATTGTGATATGTTTACTGACAATTATTGAAACAGATATTAATAAGATCATATCGCAATGCTCCTTATTATAAACCTCGTATGTGCATGCAGCTGCATCTGTTGTCTCCGGTATCGAGGTCAAGGCAATGAAGCCAGCTGCAACAGTGACTTCCGGGGCTATATCTACTACGGCTGCGGCTTCTGCTACGGAAACAGCGGGTAACAGCGCAGGAAAGATGACGGGATCTATCATGGCGGTTACTTGGGTCAATTTGATGTTGTTATTCGTCCTGTAAATAAAGAAACCCTACAATGTCTATGAAACATGCATGAAGAAGGATCGCAGCTGTCTTACCACCATATACCCCAGCATACGACTGAACCCAGATGCAAGAATTGCTATGAATGCTATTCGTCAGCAAATCCAACATGGGAAAAACCACGTTTCGGGGTATTAAGTGGGATTTTGTTGGTAGGCAGTGCTTTGACTCCCTCAGTGATTTTCGCAACGGGATCATCAATCTGGACTTTCTTGACAGCTTCCATGAGCTGCTGGAAACGACGCAATTCCGTCATTCTCTGAGACTCGGAATCGTACTTGATGCTCTGGAATTCGAGTTCTTCATCTTGATATGAAATTAGCGCTAGAACATCCCATAATGCGATGCACATACCAGTGAAAATGGAGTGGAAAGCATTCGCAATCACCTCATCATCGGAGGGTCCGCTTCGCAAACAAAGTAACATAATAGCGAAAGGAACAACAAATTTATCTCCTACGCATGATTGGGCCAGGAAAATGGTATTTCGTATTCTTTGTTTATCGACAGAATTGTTTTGGAGAATGCTCCCTCGAAGGTTGCTTGTGGCTTCTGCCCAGGAACTCCAATTCTGTGGTTGGTTCAGTGCAGGACAAATGCTCGTGAAAAGGCCGCCATCAATAAGCTGCTGCATTGATATCTGAACGCAATTGTCTTTGATATCCAGTCGTCCCTGACTGAGGTATTCGCCGAAGTAAAACTGGCCTTTTCTCAGGTTATGTAGCCTTCTAAGATCCGGTTTATCATCTAGCCATTCCAAGGCATCAAGATCGCGAAGGAATACCTGCTTTGGGAAGTCTCGGGTATCAATCATTATTATCTTGATATCTGAGAGTTTTGGTCTAGGCCCACCTTTCTTCTCAGGGTCTGTCTGGTGACGATAAAAACCATATTGAAGAAGGAAAAGGAGGGAGCTGGACCAGGACATGAGATTACAAGGACTTCGGCCAGGATAACAGCAATGCCATTTCAGATGAGCTTTCAACCTAGCGGCGGCCTTCAAAGATGAAAGCTGTAAGAGGTCTGTGCCACAGGGTGAGCCCGAATTGTGTTTTGTGCTTAAGTGATTGGGAGAGGCTGGAGACTCGACACAGTCAGAGCTTCTATAGCCGTTTGAACCAGGAAAATGGAGACGGAAAAGGTAAGTTGGAGTCTTGTCAAATGAGAATAGGTTCTCTTGATTTGCTTGAGGTTGGAAGACTTGATGCATGTTGCAGGGGCTAGCAAGTGAGGAATGTGAAAGAATTCAAAGTAGTGAATTAGAGCTGAAGAATTCGGCTGTGGCAAGAATTATGTTTGCTGTAGAAGTTCCACGAAGCGTGAGACCACGACGAGGTTATGGCGTTGAGTAGGACTTTATATACACCCGGCACTCTATATCAGGCTGATGGCGCGGTGGTCTTGGCAATACAGAACCAACAAGACGACATTTGTAAGTGGAAAAATGTCGAAAGTAGCTTAGATTATGTCAGATAACAAGTTGCTGATAGGTTTAGCAGATATGCGATCATTAAGACACAGAGATAATTATGCTGTTGATCAACATACGCATAATGCTCAAGCACTGGTGGGAAACGGCTAGGCAGTGAGAACTACGGTAAACTCTGCTACTAGCAAGCAGGAGGCCTGGAACGATGCCTGATCGCAAATTCAAGATTGAATGGTGGCTGTGTCTCGAAATATGCCTGTCCATCTGCGTGACCAATCAGGATCGGTGGCCATAGGCTGCATGAGGCCTCTAGGCGGGCTGTGAATTGAGAATCTCTGTTTTAACGATATCCAATTAATCCCTGTTTATGTAATAGAACACATCATGCATGATTGGCATAACGAGGTTAGGACCAACAGCTTTAAAAATGAGGCTGAGCTGATAAACACAACACGAAGCAACCGAAGGCAAATCAATCATCGACATACTACGTGAAAATGTCTTTTGGATATGCCGTGGGTGACGTTATCGCTATCCTAGGCCTCTTTGAGCGCATTGCTATCGAGCTGCGCAACTACAAGGACGCCCCGATGCATTTTCAACGGCTTTGTGCCGAACTGGATCTTGTGCGGAGCACCCTAAAGCACGTCTTGATTTTGGAACCTGAGTCCCCTGCGGAGCGTCAGACGTTGGAAAAAGTCAGGGCGATCATCATGCATTGCAGGCAGCCCCTGCAGTCCATGGCTGAGAAGATGCGAGCAAAAGAAAGCAGCTTGGGCCACTTCAAAACTACCAGGAGCCTAAGCAGTATCGGAACCAGGCTTCATTGGTCCATGATAGCGCAAGGCGATGTGGAAGAATTGAGGAAAACTATCATGTCTCAGATGGTTTGATGGAAGTGGTTCAGAAGACTCTGGAGATGAAAAATCGTTCATGCCAAGATTCTTCGGTGTTAAGGAGACTAACAGAATGCGAGGAATCGTATCGAGCACATCGCATTACAGTCTCGTAATATTGGGACCAGCCAGTCATTGATGGTTGAGAAACATGCAAATGCCATAGCAGGACACGCATCGAACATCCTGACCATAACATCGAGAACACAGGGTGCAATCGACGCACTGGCAGTTGATGCAGGTACTAATGCCGAAGCACAGTCCAAGCAAGCCATTATGATTAATAAGAATTTGAATGCTATTGAGAAGACAATGCTTGGCCTCGCGCGGAAAACTGAGAACACCACAGCAATGGTTCGTCGCCAAGCGGCTTTCTTAAGTCGCCACGCCAAGATTCTATTTCGTCTTATGCAAGACCTGAAAGAGCTTTTTAAGCTGTGCGCAATCCTTTGAAAATTCAGTCTCTATCAGCTAACGGATTCCCAGTCTGACCAGATGCTCAAAAGAAATGCTTCAAGCCATTAGCAGAAACACGCAAGTGTTCTTGACATAAACATTATTGAGCCTACTGACAACATTACAGGTACATGCTTCTTGATATCACCGCGCAACTAAAACACATCATACGAGCTATTGAGGCAATACCACTGCATCTCACTCTTGATATAGTTCGACTAGATGATGCACATGGGGAGAGCTGGGCCTTACCGCTACAGGCATGTACAACTTGGGAAGTAAGCAGCAGTTATCTCGGAGTCTCATTGGAGAGGAAGATAGTTAACAGCGATACAGTCTTTCAACGACATGCTCCAATTCGTAGTCTATGCCAACAACAGACCCGGAGCAGATTATATTACTCACAACCTATTCGACGTGTCGAATGCTAAGACTGGAAAACATGTCGATCAGAATACTTGGACAATGTCTGTAAAACCTGGCTTTCACGTCGAGCAAGCCATAGTTGTTAAAAGTGCCCGCTCACTGGAAAGCTGCACGCATTCAGACTGCCCAGGGACATTTACGGAGCAAGTCTTGCAGCATGAGAACCGGAAGGTCTGGTGAGTTTACAGCAAGTATTTCCTGTTTTAAATGCGTTATTAACAATTATTTCAATAGCACTCTATGTGGTCGATGGGCTGCAACAACCTTTACGTCAACACCGCTGATAAAGTTATACAACGATGTCAAGTCTCACTTACATCCTCGTACTTATTCCAGAATGCCCCGGAGAACGAAGACGGAATTAGGGCCTCAAATACCCTCCATAATTTCGAAAGAAAAAACACAAACCTTTCGTAGGGTCAGATACCTCCAACCGATGGAGCCTATACAGAATATGGACGATGCTCATCGTCTATTGAGTGAAACCCCAACTCACCCCATGGCAAACGCCTTCATTGGACTTGAAATTCTTCGAACAGCAGAAGAAAGATTTGTGGATAATTCAGTTCAAAATGCAAGAGAACACTTAGAAATCGCCGTTAAATCAGGTGAGAATGATCTACCATTCCTCAGCTTCAGCTGAATCATGATACTAAGTCCCCTCAGATAGTTCCATTGCCGAAAATTGGTACTTCTTGGGTCGGGCATGTCTTAAGCTGCAGGACTACAGAAGAGCTTATGAATGTCTTGTAAACGCCATATATATCGAACCCAATTGTCCTTCTTTCTGGATAACAGTTGCTATAATGTACTTCAGTATAAAACAGTACCAAGATTCATATGACAGTTTAGCCCGCACTCTCAGCCTTAATATTCATCTCTTCGAACCTTGGTATAACCTCGGCGTCTTGGTAAGTTTCCTTACTCTTGATTTTATCAACACTTCTGTAACCAAGCACGCAGTATGACCTCTGCACCAACCAACACGATGATGCTGTAAAAGCATTTATCAAGTGCCTGGAACGGGCTCCGGGGTTGCTGAACGTTCAGGCACGAGTCGACGCTCAAAAGGCCTATATTGAAGACGATGACCTCAAGCTTTTCAATGATAGCTTAATCGAAGAAATGATTGAAACGCCATTAAGCGACCAGTACTACAAGGTTCATACCATGCCTGCCTCAGATGATCACTTTACTCTGGATCCTATTCGGCAGGATACTTGGGAAGTTAATAACGCAGGTAAAGACAGTCTAAGTGATGATGATTACAGTGATTGGGAGGAATCGAGCGAAGATAACATGATTGCAGCCGACTTCTCACAGAGAATGGCTTAGACGCGCAGGACTATATGCTATGGCCTCATGCTTTGTGTATCCGGTAGTTTTGAACAAGAGAAATTGATACAATGGGTGATATCCGTTAGTGACTTTGTTGAGCTACGAATTAATTAGTGACTGAATCTCAATATGTGCCTTGGCAGCTGGACGCATAGAAAGCCCCAGGTTACTATAATTGGTCTCTTGGGATCCGAGGGGCGCAGATAGCGCGGGCATGTGTCAGTGTTCCATATTTTGCTAGCAGCTAACCTGAATCTTTTTCAAAAGCTGACTTGACCAACTAGGGACAGTTGGAAGCAGACTTAAACAAATGCAGTGAGCTGAAAGCAAGCATCGTCGGTCCCGTTGACGACCACTACAGGTTCCGAGGACACTACAACTACTGTGATCAGCGAGGCACCTACAACTACCCTTGCTGAAGTATCTACCTCTGCCACCCTCACCGTAGATGAAGGTACTACTATCAAGCTGCTCACCACGGTCGTCGAGGAGTCTATAACTACTTCGGTTGCTGAGGCCACCACAACTTCATTCCCCCCAATAATAACAAAACGTGTTACCTTTCGTACCGACAATGACGAGACCCTGGAGACCTGGCTTCAAACCTACAATACAAACAACCACCTAACCAGCGACAAATCCATCGCCTTGGGCCATGCCACCTTTGGTCTCGAGCCCGGTACTTCCTGTCTCTCTGCCACGTTCCCCAATGGATCGCAGCTCTTCGCTCAGATTTCCTTCCACAATTCCAACAAATACACTTTCATCTTCACAACCAAGAAGAACGTCGACAATCTTTCTTGGTATGATTTTATTGCCTACAGCGAGAGCGCTGACGGGTACCTCGACTGTGAATCTGGAACGAGCCATACGCCTATTTATTGATACTATTCCGATGATGTCAAGCTCTATTACATGGAGGGCAGCCCTACACTCTTTGACTACCCAAGTGTGAAGTTCAAATTCGTGATTGGAGACGCGTAACTTCTTGAGTTTGCTCGTAAGAATAGCTTGAAGCTGTCGATAGATTGTTGCCATCTATGAACACTTGGACTGCCATCAATTTCGACGGGGTATGTACTTGCTGGTATGGCTCTATTTGTACTTGGAAAGACTCTTATTAAAAGTATATAATCTTAGATATGATTAATATACTCAATCCTGCCCCCATATTCAGTTGGTATACTTTCAATATCTATCGACGGGTGTCAAGGTCGAAAGAGCACTATCAGCTCGTTTATCGCCGAATTAGGCACCTAAAACCGTAATACTCAGCTTTGTTGTATTATAAAAGGGCTGATTAGAAGAAGGTGGCATAAGGCCCGGAGATGTTCGCATTGTAATCAACTTGGTGACATGGCAGTTCACTAGCTCAAGATGTTGGATATTCTACAAGAGAGGGTAATATAATAGTTAATACATCCTATCTATTTTATAGTGTTTTGTCTTGAACAGACTAATCTTAACTCTTCTTACTAAGAAAATTAATGGCTAGGCCTACTCCAGCTTAACCATAGTGCTCTTAATCTGACCAAGGGCTTTGTATGCTGCATACGCCTCTGCAGCCTGCGGCTTTCCATAAGCTGCCCTAGCTTCCTACAGTGTTTGATTAGCATTGTAATCTTTCCGTTTACCCTTGAGTAGAACTTACCTCGAGGCTGTCCCATCCGATCATACCTAAGCCAACAGAAGGGCCATCTCCAACGCTGACGCCTCCCCAAGTCTCCTTTCCAAGTGCTGAGGCAAGATCCGCCCAGGCTTTGCGCAGCTCAACGCGTTTCTCTGGGTTGTTGAGAAGGACGGTTGTAAACTGAGTGAACGCCTTGGGTGAGGCATTGGCAGGGAAATCGGGGACCTCGAACTTGCCAGCTACAGGTTCGCCTCCCACGCGCTCTTTATATCTTGCCTTGTGCTCCTGGGACCATGCAGAAGACTGGAAACTTTCGAAATCTTCAACAGTATTGAAAGCTGTTCACGTTCAGCATCAATGCAAGCTTTTAAGTCTTCCTTCTGTACTTACCCAAGGTCTGGACAAACTTGAAGCCGGTGAAAGCAGCGCCGTCTTCTGCTACAACGGGTCCTGCTGACACTCCAGCGACACCAGGCTGAGACTTAAGGTCCTCCTTCAGAGTGGGCCAAGCTCCGAGAAAGCGCTCCTGGCTCTCAGAAGGGATCTCTGGGACGGTGATAACGAAGATAGGCATTGTTGCTGGGATTAGAGGCCAAGGTAAGTTTTAATTGTGTGTGATAATCTTGAACATTGACTAACTGTCTAACAAGGCCGGGAATTGATGGTTTTTATAGCTTTCCAAGCGGTGAGCTCTATATATGTGTCGGATTCCGGAGCATTGTTAAACACCGCCTCGGGATCAGACTATGCTTAATCGCACCACGCTTATCCTGTACTCTGTACTAAATATAGGTAAACTTTTATATCGTGGTTCCTGCATTAACTATCCCTTTTTCTAGTGGTAATTATGTGTGCCAAATACAAGCCAACCTTGTTTTGCCAAGCCGTGGCGTATTAGCGAAACAGTTCGCTTTCGCTCTCGGTGTCATTGAAGACCCCGAAAATAGCTGAATCTACGTATACGCGTATGTAAACTGAAGAATAATAAATTTTATACATCCTTTACCGGATGCAAGAGTTCCGTGATTATTATTATTAACACATGTAATTACTACAACCGCCTTTTCATAAATAACTCAAACTACTAAGAAAACAAGTCAACGCTTTACTAGGAATAAGCCAGCCAGCCATGCCAAGCATTCCTGATCCGCTCTGCCTTTGATACAGAGATATACGCCGAATTGGCAAGTCTATCTTGTAGTTCCTTGAACTTGGCTGTAGGAGCCCCCTTGTCGAAAAGAATATCCAATTCCAAATATGATAGCTTCTTTGTTTCAGGAAGCCGAAAATAGCACCATATAAGACAAAGGAAAGACGTGGCAGCATACACCAGACAAGACCTACCACCCAGGTCCCATGCAGTCGGGTTCAAAAGCTGCGGTGCGACAATGTTATTGATGATAGTGAAGAAGTTGTACACGATTCTTGCGAGGGCAATGGTCTTGACCCGAAGCCTTGTTGACGGTATCTCGGCCACGATTACATAGCAAGCCGGGCCAATGGACATATTGTAAGTAAAGGTCATCAGGATAATAAGGGACCCAAGAACCCAGTTCAGCGATGAGTGGTTGGCCAGGATAATGGACAGGATGCCGCCTGTGGTGAGAATCAGCAATGCAGCCACCAAGCCTGCTAGGTAGAGCCTCCGCCTTCCGATCATCGATAGTAGTACCCAGGATATCATGCCGCCCAAGATGCCGAGGCCATACATTCCCGTAGCTAGAGTGAATGACTTGGAGGATTCGAAGCCTGCTTGTTCCAGAAAGTATGGGGCATACCCGGTCAAGGTGGCACCACATAGGGCTTGGCAGGACCAGGTCATACAGCACACTTCGGTCCTGCGGCGGTTGCAGCCTTTGAAAAGATCCAGAAAGCTCGCGCCACCGTATCCGAGTTGCTTCTCTGTTGAATCAACGTGCTGCATAATGGCGATTGTATCTTCGATGTCGATGTGCTTGTTGCTCGTGAGTCTCTGCAGTGAATGTCGAGCTTCTGATAGTCTCTCATGTCGGATTAACCACCCTAGAGGTGCCAAATAAGTAAAAGTCCAGATAGATACTTCGAGTAGGAAGGGTCTTACAAGGACTTTCAGGGGCGAAATAAATAACAAACAACAGTGGGACCGCCCATGCCCATTGCAGGGCAAAGGGTAGGCGATACGACCAATCTGACGTGTTCTTGATAAGCGCTCGCAGTATTCCAGTGCCCATGAGCTGGCCAATAAGCCAGCACATATTGACATTGCTGAGGATGGCGGCTCGAATAACTGATGGCACTACTTCAGCAGCATAGGTCGCTGCCAAAGTTTGGATGACGCCCCATGACAAGCCTTGAGAACTATCCGTCAGTCTCTGCGATAATTGTGTAGACATAGTGCATCAGGTTGATAGGCGGCGATAAGCTTACCACAGAGAGCTTGGGATGCAAGTAGCAGTGCGATATTGTGAGCGAAGAAAGCTGGGAATACTGCAAGACACATCCACACTAGCGCGACAATCATCATCTTGCGGTATCCAATCGCATATGAGATGTAACCATGGGCAAGAAGGCCTATAATCTCGCAACCCACGGCAGCATTCTGGAGCCCCATTTGCCACAGTGGCGATATCTCATAGTCTCGTCTCCCATCGGAGCCGGCCTCTGACAGCCTGGGTTCTCCGTACCGGCGTCTAAAGGACGGAAAGGCAAGGAAGCCAGAGATGAGGGATTTATCATAAGCCTCCATGACGACGGTAAGGAAGAGAAGAAAAGACCACATGATCGCCTTGGGGAAGTTCCGGCAGCATCCAAGCAGAGTCATCTCTTTCTCGCTTGCCAGGCCGCGATGGATACGTGCGCCGACACCGCCCGAGCTTGTTGATCGGCGAGGGAGCCATATTGGATTGTCAAGGGTGTCAGCGTAGACATGTGAGGTCTGACGCGCAAGGTCTTCTGAGGGGTTGTCGTCGACAACTGACTCATGAGAAACAACTGTCTTGGAGGTCATGGATATGAGCACGACCTCATCCTTGCTGGAATTGGCATTTGACCCAAACATTGTTTCATAGAACCGAAGAGTGGGGTACAAAAAGACAAAGATGCATCAGGGACAAGCATTTGACGTTGATCACATACTGGAAAATGCATGGTGTTATATAAGTCGTCCCAACCTTGGCAGGATTTGACTTTAGGCCTGATACAGCCATTACTGGAAGCCACAACTGGTTTCCCCAGACTCATTTCCCCAGATTTCCCCTGACCTTTGCAGGAATTAGACAACGGCTGAGGGTCATATGGCTGGGGGAAATCGAGGTGAGACGGTTGATTGGGACGCTACTTGTCCGTGATCTCCTTGATGGCGTTTTGGGAGACTCCAGCTGAAATACCAACTTGGTTTGGTGCCGTTCCTTTTAGGTATAGTTCCTCAAACTAACAGGAAAATGGTTGTCAGTGGCTGGTTTATCGGTCCGATAACTTATTCTGTGTCCAGGGTAGGACTCCTTCAGTATCTCGTAACAAACTAATAATTAACCCAATTACCTCCGTTGTAATCAATAATCAAGGGCTTGTCATAGATTGCATCAGAGGGTCTGATCCTTTGGCCCGATCAGGACCATCTTTGTATATATGTCGACTTTGGCTCTGAAACCTTGACGGTGGAGGCCATATCCCTTGTTGGATGGTGAAAGATACGCTCAGACAACGCAGCCACTACGAACCAGTGCCCCCTGCGCTAGTCGGGTGATGGATGACATGAGAAAAATAGTTTGGTGTTAGTATGGAATGGGCACCTCGGAATTGAATGGTTGCACTTCTAAACGGAATTATGCCTGGCCAAATCTAGTCTCGAAACGGCAGTATTGTCTTCCAGAAACCATGCCTGGCTTCTACAGCCCCCTCACACGGCTGATTACATCCGTCATCAAGACAACTCTCAAAGGACTGTGAAATTTAGATTTGGAAACTATCGAAGCCATTGCCTAAATCTTTACCCTCAACGGCTCAGTCGCTCAGAGTAGACCTCCGCAAGGATACGATCCTTCTCGGCAATATCTGCCACTCCAGTCCGGTCCTTAAAGACGCTATCCATTTCTTCAAGAGACTTTCCATTAGTCTCAGGCACACTGAACCAGACCCAGACAAAGGACAGAAGACAGAACACAGCAAAGAAGACATAGGCGCCGAAGCCTGTTTCGCGGACAAGAGGTGGCGTAATGAGCCCAATGATGAAGTTATTAATCCAGTCTAACGAGGTTAATGGCTTGACGCTTGATAGAATTGATAAGCTTACTTGAACAAGTGGAGATCGCCACACCCTTTGCTCTGAGAGACGACGGAAAGACTTCCGCTGGCATGGCCCAGGGAACAGGTCCCCAAGAAGCACCAAAGGCAAGCATGTAGAAGAGAAGGAAGGCGACACTTGTCCAGCCCTCGGCAGTATGACTAGGCCAGTCGTCGGAGAACCTGCCTACCAGGACAGCAATAATGAGATGCGGAACAAACATCAGGAAGCTGCCCCAGAGGAGGATGCCTCGGCGACCGAAACGATCCATGGTCCATAAACTTGATAGAACACCAATCAACTGCGTCACGTTGAGGACGCCCGACATGATGAGTTGCATGTCAAAGTCGAGGCCCATAGTGCCGAACAGTGTTGGTGAATAATAGATCAGGGCGTTGATGCCAGTGAACTGTTGGAAGAACATGAGGCCGGCACCAACAAGAGTTCGACGCCTGCAGCCAGACTTGAAGCAATCTCCCCAGCTCACAAGCTCAAGTCGAATCTTTCCCACAACATCCGTTCTTTGAGTGAGATTAGGGTGTCGTTCGCGGAGAACACTTGCTTGGAATCGGGCTTCGGCAATAATGTCCATCCATTCGCGTTGGACTCGGGAATCGGACTCGGGAAGAGCGCGTAGCTTGGCGAGATTGGACAAGGCTTCCTCTTCGCGATCTTTGGAAGCTAGCCATCGAGGAGAGTATGGTAGGAAAATAGCACCAAAGCCCAATAGGAGACCAGGGAGAATTTGGAGGAGGAATGGTAGTTGCCAGGACCAGTGGCTGGGGATCCCCTGCAAGAGTAGATATTAGCGCTAAGTTTTGCGCGAGTAAAGAAGATGGTTTACCTTTGTCCCGTAAGTTATCCAGAAAGCAACAACAATGCCGATAACAATAGACAG
Organism: Fusarium oxysporum f. sp. lycopersici 4287; assembly: GCF_000149955.1. Lineage (NCBI taxonomy): Eukaryota > Fungi > Ascomycota > Sordariomycetes > Hypocreales > Nectriaceae > Fusarium > Fusarium oxysporum. Next base: position 85,927 of record NW_017264850.1, read on the forward strand.
CTCTTCGAAGACTAACAACGCACCCCGTATTTCGGGTGGGGAGATCTCTGCGATGTAGAGCGGCACCACCATGGAGAGTCTAACAGATTTGAATGGTTAATGTCAAGGAACATAGAGTGTTCACATGAATGAACAAAATAAAAGGCTGAACTCACTGTCCAATACCAATGCCACCGATAAAGCGTCCTACAACCAGCATGGCATAGTTGATAGCAGCGGTCTGAAGAGTAGATCCAATCGTAAATACCACAACAGCAACCATCAGCGAACGCTTTCTGGATATCCAGTCAGAGATCCAACCCTGGTTGATGGCACCTATGAATGCCCCGAGCGTGATCATGGCGGTCATGAGGCCCTTCTTGAAGCCTGCGCCAGGAGCATCATCAGAGACTTCGGGGAATCGATCGAGAAAATGATCCATGACAAGGGTCACGGAAATGACGCCTTGATCATAGCCAAAGAGGAGGCCACCGATAGCCGAAAAGGCTGCGCAGGCTGCGACGTAGGGAGACGAGAAGAGGCCGCGGAACCCTAGTTTGTCAGCTTGTCACAGGTGATATGGTTACAACGTATGCCGAGGACAGTTCTCGCTAACGTGTTAAGGCCAATAGGGGGGGAATAATATCATACCGGAAGGACCATATGGCTCCAGAGAAGTGTTCATGCCAGCGTGCTCCTCTGTAATAGCACCACACTCGTCAAGCTTGTCCTTGACGGGATCGAGTTGCTTATCCATTTTGAGGGTGTTATAAGTAGATCCTGAATGTAGATGAGCATGAATAATATCTCTGGTGACTTTCCAGGCAGAGAACCTGATCTATTATAGTTAAAATCTCGGTCTACTCAGCGACTTACCAACGACAATAGATAACCAATGAATGGAGGCGGGTTACTTTCGTTATCGACATGGATTAAACACGGGGTAGTTTGCGGGGAAGCGCGAGTCAGGTCTGTAGAGTTTTGGGGTAACAGTGGGATAAGTCTTCTTCCAAGAAACATCGGGCAATGGCCCGTCCCAGGACCCATTAGCTTGGGGGGTTAAGCCTGTTCAGGTTAGAGTGTCGGGCCTTTTCACCTTCAAACGCAAAAACGGAGCATAGCCCCGACTCTTCGGCCTTTTTTGCCCTTGGAGCAATGTCATAATCGGGGCAACCTGCCCCTCAAGATAATTTGCACCAGACAACAACGGCAAAATTCGATCTGAGAGAAAATGAGCACAGCTACTGCATGTCTTGTAAGTGAAATGGGATATCGGTAACCATGCCGAGATGCCACTTGCCACTCTGACGATCATTAGGCCTGCAAGAGACAGCATCTCAAATGCGTCTGGGGTCCACAAATTGCTGGAGAAAGTACACAGACATGCCTTCGATGCGCTTCGATGGGCAAGGTTTGCGCCACAGCGCCTGTTTTTCGTTTCAAGCACTCAACTACGTATGCCCGCTCCCTGGCTGTTAGGTATCATTGCGATGATTAGAAGGCTGAGATCCACCGCAGGTCGTCCCCAAATCAAGTTTGGGTCCCTTGTTCAAGAAGATGTAAGTGATCCCTATCCACGCAGGCTTCAACTTACGAGCTTCCAAGTGCAATTCGTGGATGAGACGCCTGATGTTGAAGGTTATTATCTATCGGACTCGGAAAGCCTAAGCCAATGGCAGCATACCCATGGTAACACGCTTCATTCTCATAATGACCAACTTACGAATTTTGGGTCTGTTGCCTCTCCAACGCCTCACACGCCAGCAGTTGCGATGTGTGGAGGGGATGGAGCCATTGCAGTAAGCAAAGACGGTTCTCGCAATTATGGGCCAATTCCACGCAGTTCGACATTGGGACTGGCCAACGTAGAATCGGTACCCTACCCCTTGACGGAGAACCATGAAGTAAGATTGATGCAATATTATTTGACCTACATGTGCACATGGGTACGCCTCCTATTCTCTATTCGAGTCAATGGGTAACTGATCTATCGCAGTTCGATCTCTGCGATTCCAGCCGCCACTTTGCCAACATTGTCCCCCCTCGAGCAGCATCTTGCCCGACTCTCCTGAATGCTATCTTTGCCCTGTCCTCCAGACATCTCAGCCTAAACGCGCAATATGACCCCTACGCCTCTGATCGGTACCATCAAGCATGTCTCAAGCACTTGACAACAATCTCAAACGACTCCTCTGCTCTCAACGATGACAATCTGCTAGCAGCGACTATCCTTCTTCGAACTCTCGAAGAACTCGACGTTCCCCTTATCGGCACCGATCACGAAGGTCACCTGTTAGGAATACAGCTATTCATGAACACTTGTGACTCTACAACAACGCCTAGTAGCCTCCGCTTAGCCTCCTTCTGGATTGGCATGAGACAAGAGGTAACGATGAGCTTCGCGAGCCAAAGGCCTGTCAAGATCAGGCTCGACCATGGATTCATGGATCGGTCTCTCTCTGAAGCCGACGATGATACATGGGCAAATCGCATCATTGTCCATAGTGCAGATGTTATAAACTACTGTTTTGGAAATAACGGTCCAAACAGACACCACTACCAAGAACTAGTTGACTATGATCAAGCTTGGCTACGAGCTCGGCCAGTGTCATGGCTGCCTATTGCCTATAGTGCTTCGGACGAGAGCTTGGGCGAAGCCTTTCCACATATCATTTATTTAAACCACGCTGTTGGTATGTTGGAGGATTTACTTCGAGAAAATCTGCTAACAGGCAGCAGTCATCGGCCAAGTGCATAGCATATTTGCTCGTATTCTCCTCATGTGCCATGATGATCGGGTACCACGAATTGGACCAGCTGCTCAGCTAGCTCGGAAGCAGATTGACGTAGGTTGAGATATACGTCTGATCATGACAATGTATTCTGACCGGTTCAGGACGATATCCGAACCCAAGTCCGAGAGCTTTGCGGAATAGCTCTCTCGAACCCCTCCACAAGACCCGCCACGTTTACGGCCTGCATGGGGGTGACGGCATGTGGAGATCGATTTACCGAGAGACGGGACCAGGAAGCGTTATTGGATGTGTTGATGTTGACCCAGAATACCCATTCCTGGCCCACTGCTTCAGCACAGGACCATTTGAAGAAAGCATGGGGCTGGGTGGATTTATGATCCATTCAACCTTGGAAAAATACTGGTATTATAGCTTCAGTCAATTTTATCCGGTAGAATAGTCTTTAACACAATGGTTGAAGGCTTGGCAAATCAAAAGACTTAGACATCTGTTAATTTTAATACTCCATAATGGGAACGCAATCGATCCTCAAGATCTGTCATGTACGATGTACGCTGTAGTATAACGGGTCTGAAACTGTGGAGCTTTGTTCGGAATGTTTAGCCGCAGTCTTTGTGTCGGGGCAAATTACCCCGAACCAGCATGGAACTCAAGGCCAAAGCCTCCGAATGCTCTACTCCACCATCTTCTTTCGCGTCGAGCCAGTCCTTTTCCCTAGCATAAAAGTCCAAGACGAGATAATACAGCTTTTTCCATCAACATGGAGACACTAAATCGACTGCCAGGGTTTGTATAATAAATAAGAAAGCCAGGTCCCCAGCATCCTACTTCTTACCCTTCATTCACCTCTTTCACTTTCTTCACTGCTTCTCCAACCTCACCAGTCTTGATACAATGGCACCTCGCAAGCTCCAAGTTGGAGTCGCTGGTCTCGGACGAATGGGCAAGCGACATGCCCTTAATTTCCATCAGAATGTCCCTCGAGCTGTTCTTGTCGCTGTCACCAGCCCTGATGCTGCCGAGAGGGAATGGGGCTGCCGAGAACCTCGCTCCTGATGGGGTAGCTATCTACGAGAACTACTCTGACATGATAGCTCACGTCGGTTTGGATGCTGTTTGTGTCGCCTCTGCCACTGCGGTGCATGCTGAACAGACCAATGCGGCTATTGCGGCGGGCAAGCACGTCTTGTGCGAGAAGCCCCTTTGGCACAACCCGTCGAGATTGTGAGTGCTTCTATGTGACATGCTTCGCATTGTGCTAATAGTTCAGTCTCAATCTGTTGTTGACGCCGCTCCGACCCCTCCCGATCTCAAAGTAATGTGTGGTTTTTCCCGCCGTTTCGATGCTTCATACCGCGACGCGTACGAGAAAACAAAGTCAGGCTTGATTGGCCGCCCATCTGTTCTTAGAAGCCAGACTTGCGATGTGCTAGATCCTTCAGGCTTTTTTGTCGCATATGCTCAGTTCTCTGGTGGCATATTCGTTGATTGCAGTATTCATGATATTGACCTGGCCCTATGGTTCTTCGGTCAAGAGTCCAAAGTTCGATCAGTCCACGCTGTTGGAATTACTGCTGTGGAACCGGATCTTCGACAGTATGATGATAGGGATAACGCCGTTGGTATTGTCGAATTCTACGATGGTCGCATTGCGTATCTGTATGCCTCACGCATGATGGCTGCTGGTCAAGAGGATACGACAGAGATCATCGGAACAAAGGGCAAGTTGTCTGTGAACTTGATTCCGGTTGAGAACCACGTTCGAATCTACGGACAAGAAGGCATCAGGCATGAGCTTCCTCAAAACTATTGGGGACGATTCCAAGCAGCATTCACAAGAGAGGCTATCGAGTTTACCGAATGCGTGCTAGATGACAAGTCTGTGCCTGTTGAACTAGAATCAGCAGTAACAGCAGTACGTATTGGCGCGGCTTTGCAGCGTTCTATGATCATGGGGAATAAAATTCATTTTGACGAGGGTGGTAACGAGGTCAATAGAGCTCAATTATAATACAGTGGCTTTAGAGCAACCTCGCCAAGCCAGTGTTGTAAATAGAATATCCTAGTTACAGGGGAACAATGTCTAATATTGCTATTGCTGTTTCTACTACAGCTTTGATACATACTTACCACGAGTAACTTCAAACCTAGGATCACCCATGACAAACTGGCAAGTAGCCATCTGACTCATAAGCCGGTCGCTTCTCAACCGTTCCATCACAACAGCTTCTCCTGCAAACATAACCTCCACATCACCATTATTCCAGCGAGGCAAGAGTGTAATCTCCCCATGGGGCGGAATCCTCCCAAGATAAGGCTCTCTAAAGGCCTCACAAGTACCGAGCTCGGGACCCCAACTCGACAGCATAGCTGCACTTGCTCGTGTATGATCCGTGACAAGTGCATCGATGGGTCCTTTGGGTATCAGACCTGGATTGACAGGATGTGAATGGGCTATCTCGAGCATGTCCCGAAACGTCTCCCCACTCCAAGTGCTATTGCTGTTGCGAATTGCCATTGCTGCTTGGGCCAGAGTCTTGGGGTCAGGCGAGATAAAGTCGCTGGTGTTCACAGACACGGGGAACAAATCCACACAGGCTGGCATGTAGTTGTTGGGTAAAGGGGGCGTTAACCGACGACGGATGTTTCCAGCAAAGACTATCTTGCTAGTCTCAGGTAGAGGATCAGGACCTGATAAACCAGGAGCATATTTGGCTGCGAAGAATCGGTTCCACGCGAAAGCAGTCAAGCAGTCCGTAGACGACACTTTTGAGCCGCCAGGCAAGACCTCTTGGATCATGTGCTGAAGCTGCTTTATTGAGGGCTGCGAAAAGGTCCAGACAGAACAAGACAGTGTGCGGAGTTCATCTTCAGTAAACCTCACGAGATCGTCATTGGTCAGACGTGCCTTTGTGAAGAGGTTTGACACTTTCTCCGCGACATCTTCCGGGCGTCGAGGGTCGAGCATGTCGAGGTGGGGAAGCTTCGCCGCACGAGCTGCCAGCTTGTCAAGGTCCTCCTCGATACCCACCGCAGGTGCCAAGAGGGAGCGATCCATCAAGTCCGACGATATCTGCTGGGGGAGTGGAGGTACAGGTTGACCGTTAAGTCTGGCAGTCGCTATCGCACTCGTGTTCTGTGACCAAGACCTGAGGAAGTCCATAAACTGTACGAGGTCACCAATCACATGCGTGATGGACATGGTCAAGACTATACCGCCTTTAACGACATTAAACTGAGGTGCAATTATAGGATCGCCGTCTTGAACGTAGGGGAAGTCTTGTGGTCGGAGCTTGCTAAGGCCATCTTCTTCGCCATCCCCGAAAGGCCACCCGTTATCCTTGACGCTCTTGGTAAGAAGGAACATCTGAATCGTGACAATGGTCTCGATACCAGAAGTTTGTGCCGGCATGCGGTGCTTCTCGAGTCTCAATGGCGCATCGTCCAGTTTCGTCCTTTCTGATAATGCCAGAGAGGTGCGGATGCTCGTATATACATCGGGAGAGGCCTTTCTTGCAGTCCTCGTAGAGCTGTCGGGCGTCGGCTCCTGGTTTTAGAGGAAAGAAATGTGTAGGCGAAGGATACACTGAAGCAGTGAGATTATCGAGAGCTGAGCACTTCACGGTGGATGGCTGTATGGGTCCCGCTGGTTCGACCCATGAGTCGGACATGGTTGGTTCGTCGTTTCTGTTTCCAGCCATAATTGAGTAGGATGGCTTCTCCTCTCGTAAAGCGATAAGAGGCGGCCATCACATACTGGCTCTCATTTTGTACGCTGTCAGGCAAACACGTGAAAGAAATTGCGCTTCTCCCTTCAATGCTGCTATGATATCAACTTCACTTTGACCTCCGTTTCAGCTTTATTATAACTACACCCTTTTTATTTTCGCAATCTAAACTCAACACAGTAAGACCGCGAAAATGCTGAACATACGATAAATGGTAGATCATCTACCCTTTAGTGTATTTTGTGTTACAGTTGCAAGCTTCGGAATGAATTTAAACCCTGCACAGCTGTGGCTCGGACCGCTCTTTTGTCACATTCCAATGTCGAATCATGTCTAAGCGATATCGCCTATCAGGTTAAACAGATGTAACATGCGCTTGGACCAAAGGTCCCGATCATACATCTCCCTTCGTATAAGGATCTGCAGTCAGGGAGGATACTACGCATAAGCTTTATCGGAATGTGTCAGATAAAGACTCAAGTGCCTGTGCAGCATATCGTCCCAATCATGTGTTGGTCAAAGCGTAAATACGAAATCACTCGGATTCTCGCGAGTCTGGGTATCTAGACTGGAGGAATGTATATACTTACAATCTCGGCATCTGGAGAGTCTAATGCATCAGATTCTCATATTGCTTTATCTATTATCTGCCTGGGATATCTTTGAGACTTTTCTAAATTAATTGATCTTGCGCATCCGCACTTTTCAAGCTTGGACATTACCAAAGCAGCATCTTCGATATGTCCAGTGCCATACCATTTATTCCATCCCCCTGCTTCACTTCTACTACCATTCAACCACAGCTAAACACGCATGGAAAGATAGTCAAACTGTCAGCAATCGACCAGATCGCTCCAAGAGACTACATTTCATCATGCCTGTTTTTTCCTGTGTCACAGAATTCGGATAAGAGACATATCTTTCATCTATTCGAGCGGGCTCTAGTCAACACGATCAGTGACATCCCGGAACTTGCATGTTCTGTGCGACGGCCCATCGCAAACGACCGGGAAGAGGTTGAGCTTCTATTCGATAGGAAGCAGGG